>NW_026654053.1:0-9979 GCF_009828535.3 Hylobates moloch
GGGGGGGGGGGGGGGGGGGGGAGGGATAGCATTAGGAGAAATACCTAATGTAGATGATGGGTTGATGGGTGCAGCAAACCGCCATGGCACGTGTATACCTATGTAACAAACCTGCACATTCTGCACATGTATCCCAGAACGTAAAGTGTAATAAAAACAAATAAAAAAAACCATAAATGATCTACAACATTGTATTTTGACTGGCAGAATGGATTAGAAAATATGAACCGTGTATATGCTTTCTACAAGAAACTCACTTCAAGTATAATAATAGGCAAGTTGAAAGTAAAAGAATGAAAAAAGATATATGATGTAATAACCAAAAGAAAGTAGGAGTGGCTATATTGATATCACATAAAGCATACTTCAGAGTAAAGAAAAGTACCAGAGTCAAGGAGAGATATTATGTAATAATATAGGGTCAGTCCACCAAAAAGACACAGCAATTGTAAATGTGTCTGCACCAAATAACAGCTGCAAACTAGTGAAACAGGAAAAGTCCCGTTGTCCGCCTCTCAGGGCATGCCATGTGGGTGTGGCTTGCTTCTTCAGTTCCCTGCCAGTCAGACCTCTAGAGGAGCATACAAATGGGCAAGCTGTGGGCCTCCGACCCCATGGCAGTGTCTAGGGGTGAATGTTTACAGCTGAACCCCCAGTGGGCATATGTTACTGGGTGCTCTTTTAGTTTAGCCGTCCATAGGTGGCTTGTGTTAGCTCAATTAAGCTCCTGCCTTATTGCAAAGACAGAGGGCTTTCTGTATCCCAGGGTTCTTGCCTTGGTGTACCAGAAGAATCAGATCACATATGGGCTTGGAGAATGTGTGCAAGGTTTTATTGAGTGGGAAGTAGCTCTCAGCCGATGGGGGAGCCAGAAGGGAGATCGTTTTCTCTTGAAGTCAGGGTGCTCGGTAGCCCAGGGTCTCCATCGATTGCCATGGCCAAACTCTGCCTTGTTCTGCCGGCCGATGGCATGCCGGTGCCTGTCATGTGCTCTTCTGCCAGTGTGCTCCCCTCACCATCCTCTCGCCGTCCAGCTGCTTGTGTGCCTCCCTGCTCGAATCTCAAGAGTTTTCATAGGCATAAGATGAGGGTGTGGTGGGCCAGGGTGGTCTTGGGAAATGCAACATTTGGGTATGGAGTCAGGAGTGCCTGTCCTCACCTAGGTCCACGGGCACAGGGCCAGCAGTTAAGCCCTTGCCAGGAAACTGCCCTTCCCTTCCCAGCACTTCCTTGCCCACTTCTGTATCATTAGGTGAACTGATAGTACTAATAGGAGAAATAGGCAAATCCACAATTATGGTTAGAGACTTCAGCACCTCTTAATAGTTTATAGAACAACTAGATGAAAAATCAGCAAGAATACAGAAGAACTCAACAATACCATCAACCAAAAGGATTTAATCAACATTTATAAAATACTCTACCCAACAACAGCAGACAACATTCTTTTTAAGTGTTTATGGAACAAATGTCAAGATAGACCATATCCTTGTTATAAAACAAAGCTCAATAAATTTCAAAGAATTGAAATTATATAGTGTGTTTTTTTACCATAACAAAATCAAACTAGAAATCAATAACAGCAAAATGTTCTCCAAACATTTGTAAACTAAACAACACACTTCCAAATAATCTATGGGCCAGATAAGTCTGAAGGGAAATTTAAAAATATATTGAACTGAATCAAAATGAAAATATAACATATAAAATTTTATGACACAGCTAAAGCAGCACTATAAGGGAAATTTATAGCATATGTTAGGTTAAACTTAAATGCATTTATTAGAAATGATGAAAAGTCTCAAATCAATAATCTAAGACAATAAATGTAATTTACCCTTATATCTTTTTACTTTCTCCTTTTTATAATTGTCTTAAATGTTTCCTCTAAATACATTTAGAATCATATCAGATAATGTAATTTTTCAGCCGTCAAACATAATTTAGAAAACTCAAGGGCCAGGCGTGGTAGCTCATGCCTGTAATCCCAGCACTTTGGGAGGCCGAGGCGGGAGGATCACGAGGTCAGGAGTTCAAGACCAGCCTGGCCAACATGGCGAAACCCTGTCTCTACTAAAAATACAAAAATTAGTCGGGCATGGTGGGGGTGCCTGTAATCCCAGCTAGTCAGGAGGCTGAGGCAGCAGAATTGCTTGAACCTGGGAGGTGGAAGTTGCAGTGAGCCAAGATCATGCCATTGCACTCCAGCCTGGGTGACAAGAGCAAGACTCCATCTCAAAAAAAAAAAAAAGAAAACTCAAGAGAAGGAAGCCTGTTGTATTTAGGCATATTTTTGAGTAAAGTATTTTTTCTTAGTTATCAATGTTCCTAAATTCCTTCTTTTATAATGTACTTTCTGTTTAGATTTTTTTTAGCCATTCTTTTAAAAGAAGTCTGCTAGTGACAAAATCTCTTAGTTTCCTTTCATCTGAGAATGCCATTATTTCCCCTTCCCACCCCAAGAACCTAGAAAAAGAAAGAAAAACCAAAAGCAAGTGAAGAAACAGAATTAATAAAGGTAGGAGCAGAAATTAATGAAGTTAAAAACAGAATAGAGAAAAATCAATGAAACAAAAAGCTTCTTTGGAAAAAATTAAAATCAACAAACATCCATCTCTTTTTCTTATGAAAAAGAAAGAAGAGAGAAGGCATGAATTACCAAACTCAAGAATGAAACAGAGGATATCACCACAAACCCTGCAGATATAAAAAAGACAATAAGGGAATAGTAAAAACAATTCTGCACTCAAAAATCTGACAACTTAGATGAAATGGATCAATTCTTTAAAAAGCACAAATGACTATAGTTTGCCCAACATGAAATAGATAATTTGAATTATATAACTATTATATAAATGTAACTATTAAGAGAATTGAATTTATAATTTTAAAACTTCTTGAAAGTAAATATCAAGGCCCAGGTGGTTTCACTGGACAATTCTACCAAACATTTAAAGAATTAACATCAATTACATATGTTTTCCAGAAAAATAAGAGAGGAGGGAGCATGTCCCAATTCATTTTATGTAGCTACTCTCACCCTGTTATCAAAAACATACAAAGACAACATAAAAAGGAAATCTTCAGGCCAATATTTAACGAACATGGACTCAAAAATTCTTAACAAGATGTTAGCAAATAGAATTCACCAATATATAAAAAGAATTACATACCATGAAAAAGTGATTTTTTTTATGGATGCAAGTCTAATCCAATATTCAAAAATCAGTCAACATCATTAGCCATTAGAGAAATGCAAATTAAGCCACAATAAGACATCACTACACACCTATCTGAATGTCTGGAATTTAAAAAATAAGTGACAGCACAATATCTGGCAAGAATTCAGAGAAACTGAATCACTTATACATTGCTGTTGGGAAAAAAACAAAACATATGATTACCCTTTGACCTAGCCATTGTTAGAAGAGTTATCAAAGAAATGAAAACTTATTTTCACAGAAAACCTGTACATGAGTGTTTATAGCAGTTTTATTTGTAATATCTAAAAACTGGAAACAACCCAGATGTTTTTCAATGAATGAAGAAAGAAAGTGTGGTACATCCATAACCAAGGAATACTACTCAGAAATAAAAAACAGACAAACAATTGACATAAACAACAAGCCGGATAAATCTCTAGAGAATTTTAAAGGAAAAAGAGCCAATCCATGGTTCCCCTAGCAAAGGCCATTCCCTGTACATTATGTCCCTCCAGCCTTCTCTGTCCTGACTTCTTCAACCTCAAGTGACACATATTACCAATTTACCATTTAATCTCCTTCCTTTTGCATCTTTACAATACAACTCTGATTTTCTTTTTTCTTCTTTAAGAAGTAGTGAGCACAAGGGTTAAAGGCAAAGCATTAATGATTAACCAGGTGTATCTAGGCTCAAATCTTGGCTTTGCCATCATGGAGACATCAATTGGCCTTTGGAAGCCTTGGCTTCCTCATCTGTCTGATAAGAATAAAAATAGTACCTATCTTCTAAGGTTGTTGAGAGGATTAAATGAGCCTATGCATGTAATGGGCTTGTCACAGTGCCTAGCTCAAAGTAAGTACTCAACTAAATGCCAACTATGATTATTTTTATTGCTTGGGGTGAATAATAATTTGTTCTAGGTGAATTGAAAATAATGCCAATTCTACTAACATTATTAACAGTATAGCCAAAATGGAGGAATGCAAACTTTTTTCTTTAGAAATGTCTCAGTATTGATAAATGTTTTGAGTGTAAACATAAAGATGAGTTGGGCATATTATTTAATCCCAACAAAGCAAAACTAGTGGCAAATAATGGCAAAACTTAATGGGAATGCTATCTAAAGGTATCTCAAATTTAGATCTTCTGTTGAAAGGCATCGGGGTAAAAGACTGAGTCTTCTCTTATCTCTTGCATGATACTAATCGGGGTTAAAAATCAGTTTTCTTCTATTGCCTGCATTCTTCAGCCACCCCCCCAAGTTCTTTTTCTTCTGATCATTTTTGTTTATGCCTTTGATTTTGGAGGCTTTCTTTAAATATCTGGTGAGGCTTGGTTCTCCATTCAGAAATATTTAAGAGTAAGGCACCGAAAAGCTGTTTGGAAGCTGTGTTGTAATGAGGAACTTGTAGACAGGTGGGTATCTCTTGAGGGATGTGGGACATTAAAACAGCTTTTGTGTTGAGGGACTTTCTGGGTCTCCATAGAAGGCTCCTCTGATGTCTTGATTGGGAGGAATAAAAATGATTCCTTGTATCCTGGCACCTGGAAGGAGTTATAGGGCTAGAGGCGGAAGGTTGATTATGACTAATTAGTCCCTTATTTTCTGGCTGGTGCCTCATCCCTGCTGTCTGTGTTCCTGGAGTCCTCAAATTTGGGGCCTCACTGGTTCAAATGCCATAGAAAATAAACCTCCTCCTTCCCGAAGGGTGAGACAAGAGTAGTTAGCTGGCTTCATAAGGTAGGGCTCCAGTGCTCTTTTCAACTAGTTCTCCCTCTGTCAGTCCCACCCTGCATCTCTGCCTTTTCTGTACCTCCAATTCCTGAGCCCTTCTCCACCTTTGTGGAGAGAATCAGCGTACTTCAGTATGGTATTAGGAACTTTGCTTTCAGGTTTCTCTGCTCTTCTAAGAGCAGAATTTGGAAAAAAAAAAGAAGAGTTCCATTTCCAAAATTTAGAAAAAATGGAAGACGTTTACGGTCAGTTTCAGGTGCTTTCAGAAGAGAGAAGTGACAAAGATATATGTAGTAGCTTAAACCAAAATATTTGATACTACTTTAAAAATACTTTTTAATTTTTTTTTTTGAGACGGAGTTTCGCTCTTGTTGCCCAGGCTGGAGTGCAATGGCGCAATCTCGGCTCACTGCAACCTCTGCCTCCCGGGTTCAAGCCATTCTCCTGCCTCAGCCTCCTGAGTAGCTGGGATTACAGATATGTGCCACCATGCCTGGCTAATTTTGTATTTTTAGTAGAGACAGGGTTTCTCCATGTTGGTCAGGCTGATCTTGAACTCCCGACCTCAGGTGATCCGTCCCCCTCAGCCTCCCAAAGTGCTGGGATTACAGGTGTGAGCCACCGTGCCCGGCCTAAATTCATTTTATTTTTTAAGAGACCAGATAGGCAGGGCACTGTGGCTCACGCCTGTAATCCTAGCACTTTGGGAAGCCAAGGCCAGTGGATGGCTTGAGCTCAGGAGTGAGACCAGCCTGGGTAACGTAGTGAACCCTACCCCTACAGAAAAAAACATACAAAAATTTAGCCCAACTTGGTAGTGCGACTGTGGTCCCAGCTACTCAGGAGGCTGAGGTGGAGGATCACCTGAGCCAGGCAGGCCAAGGCTGCAGTGAGCTGAGATTGCACCACTGCACTCCAGCCTGGGCAACAGAGCAAGACCTTGTTTCTATTTTTTTTTTTTTTTTTTTTTTTGAGAGACAGGGTTTTCTCTGTTGCCCAGACTGGAGTGCAGTGGCACAATCATAGCTCACTGTAGCCTCAAACTTCTGGATTCAAGCGATCCTCCTGCCTCAGCTTCTCAAGTAGCTGGGACTACAGGCACACATCACCATGCCTGGCTAATTGAAAACATTCTTTTTTTCATTTTTGTAGAGACTGTGGTGGAAGGGTGCGGAGAGTGTCCCACTTTATTGCCCAGACTAGTCTAGAGCTCCTGGGCTCAAATGATCCTCTCACTTCCAAAAATGTTGGGATTACAGGTGTGACCCACAGTGCCCAGCTTGATAATACTTTTTAGAGCCGTTAAATGATATTCTAAGCATGGTTTCATTTTTAATTTTGATTGTAAGAAAAAAAGTAGTTCCATGTGTGCGACTATATGTAATTTTGAGTTAGCAGGTTTACAACTGGAATTAAATATTTTAAACATTTAGTTTCAATTTCATTAATAATTTAGAAGTCACTTATAATTTTATTATAATTACATGTGGAATAACATGTAATTGGTCCGAATAATCTGCCATATCATTTTTCATGTTTTGTATGTCATGAAAATTCTGCATAAAATTAATTTATACATGAATTTGCAGCTTTCATAAAAAGAGACATTCTATCCAGAAAAATTTATGTTTTTAAACCTAGATTGTTATAGCAAAATTTACAGATTAAAAAGTCAAGATTCCTGTATACATATCTCTTAAATTATCCCTGGAGACAGAAACCAAAAAAGGGCAATAGGAAGGTCTGTTTATGATTTTTAATTTCTGTACCAGAAATTCTGGAATCATAATATCCAAGCATCAATGCATTCCACCAAACCATGGAGCCTTTCTGCTACGAAGATGACTTCCAAACTTCTAAAGTAACGAAAGATTTCCTTATGAAGTTTTCCCTTGGGGCTCTGAAGTCATACCTATGCTGGACTGGCTTCTTTTTCTCTTCCTCTGCATTTTTAGTTCTATTTCAACTGCACTTCTCAGCTATTACTTCTGTTTTGTCCTTAGTATTCACTGTTTTTCTTCCTTCAAGAGTCAATAGATTGGCAGTTTGTCAAAAGACCAATTTGTGATTCCGTATGTTATGCTTTTTCTAGCACTCCTGTCAGGGAAGATTTAAAGAATTCTGAAATGAGAACTGTCTCTTTTCTAGTTGGCCTGAAGTGTAAGTGGTAATTTGGATTTGCTTTGCCCATACTGGTAATGATTGTACAGTTAGAGAAATGAATTTTAAAGCATGAAAGCTCTGCCTCCATTTCACAGGGCTTGTGTTGCCCGTGGGGAAAAACATATCTCACGGTCCCTTAGGACTAAACAGAAGGAAGGCTTTCTAATCTTGGAATTGGATTTTTTCTGAAGGCATACATATTTGCATAAATTACAAAGAAAAATCATTAGGGATTTTATTATGAAGAATATATAAGTTGATAAGACATCTACAAAAATCAAAACAAAGGAAAATTTCAACAATGGTTGTGGATAAGCTATTAATTTCTGTCCCTTAACACCTTTCCCACTTCCTCATTAACTCTTTTCTCTATGTTGGTTAGTCATATTTATGACTTTTTGCTCAAATTATTTGTATTCTTTCCTCAGAAGTATGTTCTGATATATGGAGTGCATAATTACTTTGTAATTCTTGTGGGTATAATACTGGAATTTGACTGCTGAGGAAGCAGGAGGCCATCACATTGCTACATCAAGGATTTACCATGATTCTAGTATATCTTAAGTTGTTTTAATCCAAAAGATTATTTCTCTCAACACACATCTTTTATTTTTTCTCTCACTTCAAGATCTGAGAAGCTGAAATTAAGGCCCATCTTACAGGTACAACAAAAATCTCTACATAGTTTACATACTGTCTAAGATCCTGTAAAATCTTCTTTAACAGACAACTGTACTACTCTGTGCAACAGAATCTGAAGGAGAAGGGCTCAGAAGTGACAGATTCAAGGTGAAAATATCTCTAAGCCACACAGATCAATTTTTGCTGGAGAAAGTACATCTTATACTAGTTAAGCTAATGGGAAAATTTCAATTTAAAAGGAAGGAGTAATATGAGCAGATAACTCAAGGCACTCTCATAGAAGTCACAGAGATGAACAGGGCTATGGGAGAAGTAATCATACCTGCTGGGAAGATTATCTGAAGATGAGAGATTTCATCTTATTAGAATTTGCGTTCTTTTAGATTTATTTTATTTAATTTTATTTTTTTATTTTTTTTGGGCAGGGAGAAGGCACCAAACAAGACTCTGACCAGCTTAGGCAAAAGGAAGAACTTATATAAAGTATACTGAGACGAATTGAACAAACTACTCTACAGATAAGAATCCAGCTAGCCTAGGGACCAGCAATATTAGATCCTCTGCTTGCTTCTTTTTTCTGTAGACTATCTTTTCCATGGGAACACAGCTGCCTAGCACACCCAAGGTTTTTACTTTATGGCTTCGAGAATGAGAGACCAACTTGCTTTCCATATTTTTTCCTATCCAAGACCCAAATTCCTGAGGATGGGACTCATTGGCTCTGATTAGGTGAGGTATCCACACCTGGATCACACAGATAATTAGCTGTGGCCAGGAGGAAGGGTCACATTATAGCTGCACTACGATGGGAGGATGAAAAAGAGAGGGAGGAGCAGTTCCTAGAACAAGCAGAGAAGCTAGAGAGACTGCCCCAGAGTTTTCCATTGCAGAGGTACTACTCCAAATCATATGATTTGTGAGATTTAATTGGAAGAAATGATTTGATGTTTGGGTACAAAAATTCCACTATTATCGTATTTTGATAAGACAGCAGTACCTAAAGGTTTACCAAGGTTTACTTTAACAATTTAGATATGAGTAGTTTGTTAATATTAATTTTATACATTTCTCTAATAGGTTATTCATTTTAAATTGCAGCCAGAGGCATCAATAAATCTCATGCAGTAACCTCATTTTACAGAAGAGAACACTAAGAGGATAACAAACTTGGCCAAGATCACATGTTAAATAGTGAAAACATCTGGGCTGGAATCCAAGTGTTATTTTTTATCTAGTGCTACTATCTTGATCTCATTATTTGTTTAGAAATACTTTATCTTTTGCCAAAAATATTTAACAATTATGGATTCTTATATGTACAATCTTTGAATCAAAGTATACATAAATCCCAGGTCTCCCAGTGTCCAGTAGCAGCAAGACTTAGAGGAGGTCAGAATATTAGCTCAGAAACTGAGGAACATGAATTCTGTGTAGTACTCTGTGCTGAGTGAAAGGCCACTTCTGCACAGAGATGACTTGCAAAGAAATCTGCAGGAAAAGCCAGGATTTAGGAAGCAGCTTTGGATTCTATTAGCTCCAGGATAGTACTGTAATGCTAGATCAGGATGTATCACAATTTAATATTGTAAAGATGATCTGACCAATAAAGATTTCAAAGCAGGCATTACGAGTAAGGGCGCCATGCATAGAAGACGGACAATAACATGTAAACCAGTGGCCCCCAACCTTTTTGGCACCAGGGACCGATTTTCTGGAGGACAATTTTTCCAGGGACTGGAGTGGGGGCTGTATAGGGGAGTGTGGGGTGTATTGGGGGTGTGGGGGTATTGGGGGTGTGGGAGTGTATGGGTGAGGTGGGTAGGAGGGTGGTTTTGGGATGAAACTGTTCCACCTCAGATTATCAGGCATTTGATTCTTATAAAGAGTGTGCAACCTAGATCCCTCATGGTTTTGGGATGAAACTGTTCCACCTCAGATCATCAGGTCTTAGATTCTTTTTTTAAATTTTATTTTATTTTATTTTAATTTATTTTATTATACTTTAGGTTTTAGGGTACATGTGCACAATGTGCAGGTTTGTTACATATGTATCCATGTGCCATGTTGATTTCCTGCACCTATTAACTCGTCATTTAGCATTAGGTATATCTCCTAATGCTGTCCCTCCCCCCTTCCCCAACCCCACAACAGTCCCCGGAGTGTGATGTTCCCCTTCCTGTGTCCATGAGTTCTCATTGTTCAATTCCCACCTATGAGTGAGAACATGCGGTGTTT
>NW_026654054.1:0-5000 GCF_009828535.3 Hylobates moloch
AGGACCAATGGATAGGAAGAAAGAGAAAGAGAGGATTCAGGGAAGAGATTTCCCTTCCTTGGAGTTCTGGCTCCTGCTGACTCTCACTGCAGCTTCTGTTGCCACCATAAGGTTACTTGAAGACTGATGCATGAGGGCATGAAAAAAAAAAAAAAAAAAAAAAAAAAACAAAAGAAAGCCATGGGGATTTCTACATTCTCTCTGGGTGCTACCTTTGCCACTACTTGGGTCTCCTGGAACTTGCTGTCTGTAGCTTGGTGCCCACGCTTGGTTTTACGCTGTGCTGCATTTAGGCAGGGGAATATCAGGGGACAAAATGGCAAACTTACTGCTAGTTTAAAGGTACTTGAAATCTGATCATTGCTAGGCACGGTGGCTTACATCTATAATCCTAGCACTTTGGGAGGTCGAGGTGTGCTTGAGCTCAGGAGTTTGAGACCAGCCTAGGCAACATAGCAAGACCTCATCTTTACTAAAAATAAAATAAAATAAAAACTAGCCAGTCATGGTGCCAAGTGCCTGTGGTCCCAGCTACTTGGGAGGCTGAGGCAGGAGGAACACTGGAGCCCAGGAGATTGAGGCTGCAGTGCGCCTTGATCATACCACTGCACTCCGCCTGGTTGACAGAGTAAGACTCTGTCTTTAAAAAAAAAAAAAAAAGAAAAAGAAAAGGAAAAAAAAATCTGGTCTTCATCTTTAACCTACCTGCTACTGTTTACTTGTCAGTCTTCATGTAACTGCTCCATGCATGCTGTCCAGGTTTTACAGTTGCTTTCGGTTGGAGACAATAAGAACTATTCTTACTCCATCTTACCTGGAACCAAAATCCTGGTAGAATTTGATGCTAGGGTTTTCATCTTCTGGGACTACTTCCCCAAACCATGTTCACAACTTTGTTTACAATCTGGATCAAAATTTATATATTCTAAGAAGCTTTACCTTACTAACTACTTTACCCTATCTCTTTACTACTTTACCCTATCTCTTCAGCACTGATGTATTAATTCTATATGTTGTTATATTTTAAGAACTGTTGTTTTGCTTCAAAGGTCTGTGCTTAGTTCCCCATATTCAAGCTGTATAAAGACAGCACCCATTGTTTCAAAACGTTTTTTATTTCCCACGTCCCAGACCAGGATCCTGGAGATAGACAATATTCAATAAGTTTAATTATCTGGTTGACAGATGTTCCAATCAGTCTTTCTAAAAATAAGAGTGTCTTTGTACATTATGAGAATGAAGAGAAAACAATAAAGCAGGGAGACAGTTAAGGTGCTGGTTAATCATCAAGACAAAACGAGATACAGTTGGTTCTGCTACAGTGCTTGTTTTGAATATGAGAATTTATTCCAGTGCCATTGATACATCACGGAACAGTTTGAGCATAACGTGAATTTTGTGTTTGCTCGTGCATGATTTTGTCTGCAAGAAATATTAGGTGAATGCAAGAAACTGCACCCAAGCTATACAGGAATATATAAAACACACACACGCAAATACCTCAAACATCAACCAGCTACCTCAGTTCACTGTGCTACACTCACCCACATCTGGTGTTTGTTGCAACTTTCCTTCCAATTTCAGATAACCTTCCATTCTCTACGTCACCATGACTCACAGCTGCAATCTTTCTGAGTCCACTTCCACAAGCAAACTTCAAGTCTTTTTCAGGGTAAAGTACCATATTTATTGTAATATTTATATATTTCTTAGCTACTGAAGATGTGTAAAACTATGTCATTGTTTTCATTTAGGTTCCTATATCCTTTTTTATGTGTCACTGATGAAGTTTTTGTGTGTTGCCCTAACCTTTCTGTTTTTCCATAAACTGTGTGGTTGTCATTATGTGATTTTCCATAGCTTAGTGATTTTTAGGAACACACACATTGCATTATAGGACAGCTGAGTGTAAAGGAAGAGGAGAGGGAAGACTGGTGGAAGGACAAGGCATAAGGATACAAACAAGGAACAGAATATGGGGCATACCCTTAATACTTTCTTAATTTCAAGATTTGCCATAGAAGATTTTCCTTTAATCTATAACCATCCAAAAAGAAGGGCATAGTCTGACACCACTAAACTGGAGTCTAACAGTCACATGATAGAATAGTTTGCTCTAAAGATTCAACTTCAATCTACTGTTTCTAAGTAGAAGTGATACAGCCTCCTAAGGCTGTTTTCATAACACTGGAGCATCTTCTAAATAGATTATGTAGAGAAAGAGTAGAAGGCACCAAATCCTCTACCTTCTAAGCAGAAGCACAGAGAAGGGACTGACAAGAAGGTCTTTCTGCCTCCTCAACTTCACCTATTTATATCCTACTGATCCTACCAGTTTTAGTTTACATCTCACCTTTTCTATGCAATCTTCTCTTATTACCTCCTCTAACTACTTATGTACATGTTTGCATTAAAAATTAGTACAGCAGTTGTTAGTTACTTCCCACCACCCCTTCAACACACCTGCATATGAACACACACCCATCTGAGACAATGGCTCATTCCAGCTGTGCTCCTCATGACTTTCAGGGATCTGTACATGCATGTACAGGGGTGTGCGTGTGTGTGTGTGTGTGCACGCACGCACACGCAGAGGCGTTTCTCTAGTTCTGTAATTTTGCCTCATTGGCTACACTGTGAGCTGAAAGTCAAACACAACTCATTTTTTTCCCCTAAAGTCTATTAAGAGTAAGGATACTGCTATGCTATATGGGGTCCACAGGCAGGATCTTACTTTTAGGTGAATAATTAAATACATTAGAATTCAATTGAGAATCAGTAGCCTGTAAGAAGGAGTCTCTCCTCCATTTCCTTCTATATAATGTCACAGGGGAAGAAGGATTGGAGTAGCAACTCCTATCAGTTTTAGCTTTAAAATGCATCAAGAATCTAACCACTTCTCACAGATTCCCTTCTATTCCTTGGGCCAAGCTACCTTCAACATATTTTGCCTAAATTACAGCAGTCAAAACAGTCAACTTAGTCAGACCCTGGACTCTTCTGCACAGAATTCCTGAATAGCACCCCATTTCCCCTAGCATAAAGTCCGTACAATGGCTTACATGGCCCTTCACAGTCTGTCTCCACCCTCTGCCCAAATTCTCTCACCTTACCTCTTTCGGCTTTCCCCATCGTTCCCTTTTCTCTTGCTACACTGGCCCTTTTCCTACTTTTTAAATACCCAAGCACCCTCCTATCTTAGGCCCTTTATACTAGCTGTTCCAGGCCCCTTATACATGCCCTTCCTCTTCATATCTGCAAGGCCCACTGTTTCACATCCCTCTGGCCTTTGCTTACTATTACTATTTGCTTAATATTACTTACTATTACCTAAACTTACTAGGGAAGTTTCAAGGAGAACTTCCCTAGATACCCTACATAAATTAGCAAACCCCACTTGTGCTAGTCCCTTTCCTACTCACACAGCTGAATTCTTCTCCACCGTACTTTGTCACCACCTGCCATGTCATAAAATTATTGTTTATTATCTGTCTCCCCACACTGGAATGTAAGTTCCATGAGGACAGGGACTTAGTTTTAGATTCCTGCTGTATACCTACTGGCTGTATCAGTGTTGGTCCAGAGTAGGTGCTCACTAAATTCTGAATGCATTTGGAGTATATGATAAGTAACATTATTTATAACTATGACCTCAAAGCATAAAATGATCTCTGCTTGGCATTCCAAGGAGACATAGCCCATATCAAGGTTATGTCTGAAGGAAGAAATAATATAAAAATTATCAAGGATATAAGAAAGATTTTGGACTCAGAAATCCTATTTGACAGTTAAAGAGTGCTGCCCTAAAACCTAGGAGGATTTGGAAATCTCAGTTTCCACCATTCAGTACCTCTGCAAAGCCTTCAGGACTGCCAATAAACAAGCTTTGCACTCCACTGCACAGAAGTAGGAAGGTAAATGCAGGAACAGTGAAGGATAGCACAGAGGGTCCGTACACATTCGGCACCCTTCCTTGAAGCGGAGGAAATGCATCTGCCTACATCTTTGGTGGTCCTGTTGAATGCTGAACTATACATCCCCAAATGCCTTGAAAAATTTTGTTACACATTTCAGTGTCACTTTCACAAAGAAAAATTTCAGTGTTTGTGATTATACTGAACCAATGTGGTGTTGGTGAAGAATGTTCTGCCCTTATTCTGCATAGCAACTCCTGTATGTTTACTCAGACTATGTTTGTATTAACCAGGTCTGGCTTTCCAGTGAGTTCCTTGTGTTTCTAAAATGAGAAACAGAGAGCCACACAATGTACAGCCTTAAAAATAAAATTCTGCAGGGTGAGTGAAAGACAATATATCGTCTAAATATAAATTCTAATTTCAGCATGTGGTTTTGCTATTTTTAATCCCCATGGTATTTCAGACCCCCTTCAGTCAGTGTACAAGGCTGTATAACAGCTTATTGGTCACCGATGAGTACTTCAAACATCAAGGCTAACAAATATAAAATTTGAGCAGAAAACAACTCCTGCCTTGAACTTAAAAAACCCACATATTCCTACCCAAAGACAAATGTCCATCTTCCACTAAAACAATAACTTGGAAAATACATTAAACACTTTGCATAAGCTCTGAATAATTTATCATACACAAAAACCAATCAGCAGGTGAACCAAGGGGGGAAATTCTCTTATAGGACACAAAAAACATTAGGTAACTTAAAAACAGTTTTAGTTAAAAAGCTAAAAATTAAGAGCAAAGAAAATAAAGTAAAAAAGAACACCCAAATGACTAATAAAAATTCCATTAAGAAGGCATAAGACGGCAGAAAAGGTCTCATGCCAACAGGTTAATACAGAGGTGAGGCGCACTATCCACTAAGATTCTGGGCTCAAAGCAATACGCCTCACTTTTAGGAAACATACCAGCAGAAATAACGAGTGTATTATCCTGTGGTTGCTTAGAGATGACTTAACGAGTTCCTGAGAACGGGCCATTAGCTAGCATTTGCTTTTGCTATTAAAGCTGGATACTGTTTTCACC
>NW_026654055.1:0-237 GCF_009828535.3 Hylobates moloch
CAATCACTTTTGCACCAACCTATAAAACTCGAAAATGCAAACTAACCAATGGTGATGAAAAGCAGATCCTCTGCTCAGTGGAAGGGTGGGAGGGATGGATTACCAAGGGGCAGGAGGAAACCTTGAGGGCCACAGATGTGCTCACTATTTTGATTGTGGAGGTGTTTTCATGGGTGTATTCATAGGTCCAGACTACCACACTGTACCCTTTTTGTGCAGTTTATTGTATGTTAATTA
>NW_026654055.1:247-672 GCF_009828535.3 Hylobates moloch
TTCTGAATCAGAAAAGGAAAGGATCAAGGCTGCTGGGAATTGACGGCAATGGCGATGTCCTATAAGAGAGGGAAGGCCACTTGTATATACATCTAGAGATAAGAAATAAAAACTAATTTCCAGACAGCCTATTAGAGACTCCCCAGGCCACATCCACACCCTCCCCCGCCACTCTCAGCCCACCGCAGATCGCTCATCTTACTTGATAGTCACAGTGACATCCATCATTTTGTCGGTGGTGATAGTTCCAAGGACATGGTGGCGAATGGCTGTCAATGTCAAGATACTAGGTGAAGACCTACAAATCACAGGAGAGGAAACACTCGAACCTACTCATTCTCAGAAGATCATCAGCAATACCCTTTTTGGGCATCCTTCCTCACCCTAAATACACTACAGAAAATTGCTCTTAGTCTGGGGTAAAA
>NW_026654055.1:682-9975 GCF_009828535.3 Hylobates moloch
TTGTCATGTGGTTGTACAGATTCACATCAACGCATATTAAGCTCTTGCTACAGAATATGGATTCAAAGAAAAATCAGTTTGCGGCCAGGCATGGTGGCTCATGCCTGTAATCCCAGCGCTTTAGGAGGCCAAAGAAGGAAGATCACTTGAGCCCAGGAGTTCAAGACCAGCCTGGACAACATAGCCAGACCTCATTCCTACTAGAAAAAGAATTAGCTAGGCATGATGGCATGTGCCTGTAGTCTCAGCTAGTCAGGAGGCTGGGGCAGGAGGATTGCTTGAGGCCAGGAGTCAGAGGCTTTGGTGAGCTATGATGGTGCCACTGTACTCCAGCCTGAGCAACAGCGTGAGACCCTGCCTCAAAATAAAATAAAATAAATAAAATGGAAAAAGCAGTTTGTATTACTATTTAATATCTCTCTCTGAACAAAAAGGCAACACAGTGTAATACGTAGGGAACATACTGGCCTCAAGGAAAATTTCCTAAATGTAACTGCACAGCTCAACCACTCTGAGGCTCAGTTTCCATGTCTTTAAAAGGAAGCAGTTGGGTCTGATGCATCTAAAAGCCTCACCTCCAAAATGCTAATGCTCTATGACCATGAAACAAACCATGACACGAGCTGCAATGAAGCAGTCGAATCTTACCAGCTAAGAAGATGTACAAAGTGACTAACTCATAACACGAACATTTGAACATTTGGGAAAGGAGTCATGTGAAATAAGGTTAAGCCTGTATGTAAAGTTCTCTGAGGGCAGTGACCACAACTTCATTCCCCAGTGCCTGAGACAGTGTCTGGCTTACTGTAGGTACTCAGTGAATTTGCTACAGGTGACAGAGATTCAGATGCATGCGTTTAAGGCAGGGACTGGAAATTCACCAGCCTAGAAGGGTTAGGGAGGCAACATCAAGGGGCATTCATCCAAAGGGATTCGGATCACTACACAACCCAAGCCAAGTGTGGCAGCCCAAGGATCGGCTGGTTTTCCGGAGAAATAAAGAACCCACTCTTTACTATGAAACCTCCTGATTGTTAAAGTATTACCAACCAGTATAATTTTTTTTTTTTTTTTACAGTAAGGTCCCTGTTAGAGAACAAAATGTCAGTCTCATGAGAGTATGGAGTTTTGTCTGTTCTTTTCACTGTACTGCTATATCCACACCGGGCACAAGGCTTCAGTATGTGCCGGGGCTCAATAAATGTTGTTGACTCAATGAACATGATGTAAAAACACCCAGGATAGGAGAAAGCTGAAGAAGAATGAAGGCAGTTGCACAGGAACACAAAAAACACCATCAAGAAATGACCATGACCATGGAGTATCTTGATTATTTCTACGTCTTTCATAAAGTACAATCAGGACACAGGATGGCAATGTAATCTACATCAAGATGGCCAGTATGAAATGTCTGATTTCAGAATCGGAATTACGAACAATGAGTGTCCCAGACCATCTGGACAGGCAGCCCTTGGGCTTAAGGAACACACTTCATAAGGGGTCACAAAACCTGCTCTCTGCTCTCAAGGTCACTATTAGTATGAGGGTGAGGGTGGAGGGGGTGCTTGTCTTTTCCTTCCTTCCAGAATCCCTGGAAACTACAAGCTGCAAGAGGCCTTACCGGGCAGCTTCTGAAATGCCCTGTGCCGTCTACAACCATACCACCCTGAACGTGCCCTGTCCCCAACACAGACCTAGGAGGTGGCATGGGCACCCAGAAACACGTACCCAGGAAATCCTAGGAGCCCTGCCGCTACCAGTGGGTAGATTCATTCAACGCGTGACCTCTGACCTCTTCAGACTGAAAAAGCAGCAAACAAGGGGGCCTTGAAGAAGATCACGGATCTGCTTGTTAAAGAAATATATCTGCTGGGTGCCACTGTTTCTCTCCCAACACCATCCTATAGGTACAAAAACTGAGACCTAGAACAAGAGCAGGTCGCAGAGCTGGTGGGGTGTGGAACTGACTCCCTACCCCTCCCCCAATCCTCAGCAACCCGCTTTGCAGAACACAGTGCTTCACCCTTCCCTGCCAGCCCTGGAACAGCTCAAAGGTGCTTTCAGACGATCTTTGGGGTCTTATTCCCCAATCTCTCTCTGGCATTTCCCAGCCTCTTCCTTCGTTTTCTCCTAAATTACCTCGGAGGCACCTGCTCTTTTCCTCTTCCTTGTCCTACCCCACCATAAATCCCCTCCCAAAAATGAGGCCCAAGCCTTGCTCTGGTCCCCTCCCATCTACCCTGACAAATGACATTCTGCCCCTACCTCCATCCATCCCTTTCCTCTTTACGGGAACCTTTCTGGGTCATAATCCCACCGGGCTGATAAACATTTAACAGGACTTTACAACTTAACTGAAAAAAAAAAAAATCCTTCAGCACAAATCTCTAGGGTAATTCCAGTAACTACTCATTAAGGCAATCAGGGCAGCTGGCAACTCTCCATTTTCAGAGGTGGAGGGGAGCGGGAGAAATAAAAATAGCTTTCCGGCCCCAGGGTTTCCAATACTGATCTACTAGGTCAGAATCTATGGGATGGGAATTGATGCTCTTTAAAATCATGCCGCGGGGTTTGGAGGAGCAGTGGATTAGAACTTCGGGGGGTTCTGGGCTGTGGAGCTTGGGGGATAAGACATGTGGTCTCTAGGTTCTGGAATATGGGTTTGGGGAAATCTGAGTTTCAGGGGGTCTGATTCGAGGAGATCTCAGGTCTGTTTTAAAGAAATGGGGTCTGGGCTCCAGGGAATTTGGGGTCGGGGTTTTGAGGATCTGGGGTCTGTGTTCCGGGGATCTGGAGTCCGGGTTTTGAAGAACCTGAGGTCTGGCACCCCTCAGTCCTTAGACGACCCCATGATAAGAATCTCCCCTCCAGCGCGACTGGGGAGGGGCTGCAGGGAGCAGGCGGACAGCATAGCCTCGGAAGAGGTAAGGGCTCCAAGGACTCCACACCGCCCGGTGTCAGAGACGAGGCCAGCGCGGCCCAGAGAGGCTGATCCACCGGCCTGGCGACTCGGCGCCGGGGCCGCGGGGCGGGCGCTCACCTCGATGAGCGAGTAGTTGATCTCCACGTCCGACTTGACGAAGCCACCGCAGCCCACCACGATGTCCTCCGGGCCGTGCGCCGGCCTCACGCCGCTCAGCAGCAGCACCACCGCGGCGGCGACCACCGCGGGCCCCGGCGGCCCCGCACCCTGGCCCACCAGCATGGCCCGACCTCCCCCAGCTAGACCCTCCGCAGGCAGCCGGGTCCCGCCCCTCACACCGCACGCTGCAGACTCCTTCCTGCTCCTAGGCCGGCTGACAGCCCAGGCCCCGCCCCGCCGCCGCCGCCGCAGCCGCCGCCAACCGCCGCCGCAGCCGCCGCCAACCGCCGCCGCGCACGCGCGCCTCGACCCCACGCTCACAGCCCCAGAAGAGAGAACTAAGGCAATGCTCGGCAAGGAAACGAGACCATCTCTGCCCTCTAGAGGCCTGGAGGACTCCGCGCAACATCTGGGAGGTGCAACGCAAGGTGCATGCCTACAGGGAGAAGCTCCAAAGATGAATTCTACTTTAGAATTCACCATCACAGCTGGAAAGGACGGGAGATTTTGTTGGCGGAATTATCTAACAACTTTCTCAAACCCTTCTGACCCGTGTATTTCGCAGGTAAAATATATAATCTCACAAAAAGCTTTAGGGCCGGGTGTGTGGCTCACGCCTGTAATCCCAGCTCTTTGGGAGGCTGATGTGGGTGGATCGCTTGAGCCCAGGAGTTCGAGACCAGCCTGGGTAATATGGCGAAACCCCATCTCTACACACACACACACACACACACACACACACACACACACACGAAAAACGCTTTAGGAATTTGTGTAAGCTGGTCTATTTTTCCATGATAAATGATCGATACTTTTTTAAGCGAAACGTGTTAATGTTAGCATATTAAAGAAAGTATGTAAGATTTAGTTTAATCCTAGCTCTAATAACATGTGCCTAAAAACAAATTTTGATGAGTTTTCTTCCCCTAAGCAAGAAGTGCATGCAGTCAGTATACTTTGAATTAGCTCCACAAGTTGAAACATGATTTGCCTGAAAATAAGTTCAAATCCAGCATATTTTGTCCCAAGAGTGAATTCATATGTACACTGAATTTAACTAGCAGTCACCACATCAAAACACACAACAAAGAGGCCAGGCACCATGGCTCACGCCTGTAATCCCAGCA
Source organism: Hylobates moloch (assembly GCF_009828535.3). Lineage (NCBI taxonomy): Eukaryota > Metazoa > Chordata > Mammalia > Primates > Hylobatidae > Hylobates > Hylobates moloch. Next base: position 4,892 of record NW_026654055.1, read on the forward strand.
GTTTGGGAGGCCGAGGCGGGCAGATCATGAGGTCAGGAGATCAAGACCATCCTGGCTAACACAGTGAAACCCCATCGCTACTAAAAATATAAAAAGTTAGCCGGGCGTGGTGACGGGCGCCTATAGTCCCAGCTACTTGGGAGGCTGAGGCAGGAGAATGGCGTGAACCCAGGAGGCGGAGCTTGCAGTGAGCCGAGATCCTGCCACTGCACTCCAGCCCGGGCGACAGAGCAAGACTCCGTATCAAAAAAAAAAAAAAAAATGCTTTTCTAACCTAATATTAGGAATTCTTCCATTTTGCCTCAAAAAAAAAAAAAAAAGCTAATGCTTTTATTTTGATAGGTTTTGTATTTTGTTTCTAAATGACAAAGTAGGACTGGATTTCCCGCTGCAATTTGCCATTGTGGCTAAAACTTAAGCAATAAACAACTAAGAAGCACAGGTTCAAACTATACAGTAGTCAAACCTTCATGGAGGCAAGGAGGGAATGAAGGGAATGACACATTGACCTCAGGGTCATAATCATGAGTGCATCTGATTTCAGTTTCTCGTGCTGCATTTTCACTCAAATACAGTAGACTCTCAACTATTTAGTGATAATGAGAAACCATTTAAATAATTCGTCTATTTATTGGGGTTTGTTATTTATAACCACATTTGAAATAGATGCCTTTTATGCAAATCACCAGAGGATTGAAAACCACCAATTAGAAAGTGTTGGCCTATGGAAGCCGCTCATCTTACAGAATGGGAAACCAAGGCCCAGAGAGGAAAAGGAAGTTGTCTAAGACTCTCTGCATGCAGCCACAGGTTTTCCAGGAGTTAGAGAGCAGGAATTGGGGCCGGGAGCCGTGGCTCACGACTGTAATATGAACATGTTGGGAGTCCGAGGTGGGCAGATCATTTGAGGTCAGGAGTTTGAGACCAGCTTGGTCAACATGGCAAAACCCCATCGCTACTAAAAATACAAAAATTAGCTAGGTGTGGTGGCGCACGCCTCTAATCCCAGCTACTCAGGAGGGTGAGGAAGGAGAATCACTTGAACCAGGGAGCCACAGGTTGCAGTGAGCTGAGGTCTTGCCACTGCACTCCAGCCTGGGCGACAGAGTGAGACTCCATCTCAAAGAAAAAAAAAAAGCGGGAATTGGGATCCCCAAGTTTTGTTCTGGACTCACCCCAAATGATTTCCGCTGTGTTCTTCTTGACTTTCTGACTATTTACCTCAAATTCATCTTAAATATAGAAAGAAATGAAGCACCAGGACTGTGACAATGCCAATTCATGGGGGTGGGATTGGGGAGTGGCTTGCAGAGAGACAGGGATTTAACTTCCCCATAATTTCCATCAGTTTCCACCAACACCAGCTCAGATAAGCAGACATGATTTACATGGAAACAGTAGACCTGCCACACTGAGCTTCATGACAAATCCTTGGGTTCTTTCTGTCCCGAAGCTTCCAGAAGACTCAGGCAGGAGGACAGCTGAAGGGGGCAGGGGAGGGGGTGCTCCCTGGGCCCAATACTGGATTTAGAGAGACACAAAAAGGTCGAGGAAAACACGCTGTGGGGTGCCTGCAGACGGCAAGAGTAGAAGATGAGGACAGGACCCTGAGAATTAGCAAGGCAGCATGGAGAGTGCAGAGGATTTTAATTCTTCTCCCAAACTGAGCACCTGTGCTTGTCTGTCTAAAAGAGCTGAATATTTCATTCCTATCTTGAAATGAATACTTGCTCACTGCAACAACAAAGAAATTGGAAAAGAAAACTAGGATTCCCCAAGATCACTGCGTTACCACATTTCCATCTTTTTACCGATGCATTTATGCTAGTATGACATCGAGTCATTTCTAAGAAGTGGTGGCTGGGTCTTTGACACTTTGCTTTAGGACCCAAGAGAGGGCTGGGCATGGTGGCTCACACCTGTAATCGCAGCACTTTGGGAGGCCTAGGCAAGAGGACGGCTTGAGGCCAGGAGTTCCAAAGCAGCTTGGGCAACAATGTGAGACCAGCCTCCACAAAAAATTTAAGAACTAGCCAGGCATTGGTGGTGTGTGCCTGTAATCCCAGCTACTCAGCAGAGGCTGAGGTGGAAGGTCGCTTGAGCCCAGGAGGTCAAGGCTGCAGTGAGCCATGATGGCACTACTGCGTTCCAGCCTGGGTAACAGAGCAAGACCCTGACTCAAAAAAAAAGAGAGAGAGAGAAAAAGACTCAAGAGAGGAAGGTAAATGCTTGGCCTTCTCCGTGTTCCCTAATTTGGGCATATCCTTTTCTTTTTTTTCTTTAAAAAAACCAAAGCCTATTTTATATTATAATCTCTTTTATTCAATCATCATTTAGCAACCACCTTTTCATATTAATATATGTCTTCAATGGCATTTTGTTTGTTTTGAGACAGAGTCTCGCTCTGTCACCCAGGCTGGAGTGCAGTGGCACAATCTTGGCTCACTCCAACCTTCGCCTCCCAGGTTCAAGCGATTCTCCTGCCTCAACCTCCTGAGAAGCTGAAACTACAGGCACGCACCAAAACACCCAGCTAATTTTTGTATTTTTAGTCGAAACAGGGTTTCACTATGTTTGCCAGGCTGGTCACAAACTCCTGACCTCAAGTGATCCGCCCTCATCAGCCTCCCAAAGTGCTGGGATTACAGGCGTGAGCCACCGTGCCCGGCTGCAATGGCATTTTAAACCACTGGTTAGTAACCCATGGCCTAAATTATAACAGTAATAATAAAAGCTAAGTCTTCTGAGCATTTAATGTATATCTGGCAGTGTACTAAACGCTTGCATAATCTCACTAAGTTCTCCCCACCACTCGGCAGGTAGACAGTGTCCATTCCAGCAGTGAGGGGACTGTGACGTGGTCTCCATCCTATCTCCCTCGGATATTATGAAAAATGTCACAGAGTGTACACCCACTGTGATATTAGGAAAAAGCTCTCCCTCGGGTATTAGAATAATATCACAGGGTGTACACTCACTGTGATATCAGGAGTAAAATCACCCTCAAATATAACGAATAATATGCAAGGGTGTACACTCACTGTGATATTAGGAGTAAGATCTCCCTCGGATATTATGAATAATATCACACAGTGTACACCCACCGTGACGCGGTATACCCACTGTGATGCGGTATACCCACTGAGATATTAGGAATAATATCTCCCACTGATGTTATATCTCCCTCAGATATTATCACACCCACTTTGATATTGGAGGTAATATCTCCCTCGGATGTTATGAATAATACAGAAGGGTGTACACTCACTGTGATATGGAGAGTAATACCTCCCTCAGATATTACAAATAATATCGTAGGATGTAAACCCACTGTGATATTGAGAGTAATATCTCCCTCAGATATTATGAATAATATCCTAGTGTTTACAAACATGGTGTACACCCACTATGATATTAGGAGTAATATCTCCTTAAAATATTGCTAATAATATTACAGGGTGTACACACAGGGTATACACCCACTGTGATATTAAAAGTAATATATCTCTAAAATATGAGTACACCCACTATGATATTAGGAGTAATATCTCCCTAAAATATTACAAATAATATCCCTCCCGTATATAATATCATAGGGTGTACACCCACTGTGATATTAGTTATAATAATACCTTCTTGGGATATAAGGAATAACATCACAGGGTGTACACCCACTGTGATATTAGGGGTAATATTATCTACTTAGTACATAACAAATAATATGAGAGGGTGTACACCCACTGTGATATTAGGGGTAATAATATCTACTTAGTACATAACGAATAATATGAACTTACTGTGATATTAGGAGTAATAATATCTCCCCAGGATATAATGAATAGTATCACAAGGTGTACAGCCACTGTGATACTAGGAGTAATATAGTATCTCCCCAGGATATAACAAATAATATCACGAGGTGTACATGCACTGTGATACTAGGAGTAATATAATATCTCCCCAGGATATAACAAATAATATCACGAGGTGTACATGCACTGTGATATTAAAGAAAATAATATCTCTTCAGGATATAATGAATAATATCACAAAGTATACACCCACTGTGATATTAGGGGTAATATTATATCTCCAAGACATAGTGAATAATATCACAGGGGGTACACCCACAGTATATTAGGGGTAATATTATATCCCCAGAATATAACGAATAAATATCACAGGGTGTACACCCACCGTGACAATATGGATAATATCTTCCAGGATGCTATGAATAGTATCAAAGAGTATACACCCACTGTGATATTAGGGGCAATATCTCCACAGAATATTACAAATAATATCACAAGATGTACATGCACTGTGACATTAGGGGTAATATCACCCAAAAATATTACAAATAATATCACAGCATGTCCCCAGTATATAACAAATAATATCAATGTGATATTAGTTATAATAATATCTTCTTGGGATATAAGGAATAATATCACAGGGTATACACCCACTGTGATATTAGGGGTAATATCTCCCTAGGAAATTATGAATAATATCACAAGGTGTACACACATGTGTACACCCACTGTGATTTTAGGAGTAATATCTCCCTTGGATATTACAAATAATATCACAGGGTTTACACCCACTGTGATATATGGGGATTTTTTTTCCCCTAGAATATTATAAATCATATCACAGGGATACACTCACAGTGATATTATGAGTAATATCTCCCTAGGATATTTCGAATCATATCACAGGGTGTACACCCACTGTGATACTAAAACGTATATCTTTCTAGAACATTACAAATAGTATCACAAGGTGTACACCCACTATGAGATTAGGAGTAATATCTCCCTAGAATATTATGAATAATATCACAGCGTGTACAGCCACTGTGATTTCAGGAGTAATACCTTCTTAAGATATTACGAATAATATCATAGGGTATACGCCCACTGTGAAATTAAAAGTAATAGCTCCCTACGATATTATGAATAATATCACGTGGTGTACACGCAAGGTGATATTGGGAGTAGTATCTCCCTAGGAAATTACGAATATTATCACAGGGTGTACACCCACTGTGATATTAAAAGTATTATCTTTCTAGGATATTA
>NW_026654056.1:0-9972 GCF_009828535.3 Hylobates moloch
CACAAAGGTGTAACCCTGAAAAGGCTTAGTATGCATTAGGAGGCCTATTTTCTCTGTAGCTGTAACGGAAGAATAACATTGCTTTTGGTATTGCTAACCTGCCTGCTCGCAAAAAAAAAAAAAAGAATTGAAGATGGTTTATACAAATAAACCCAATATAAATTTAGCTACACTTAATAAATCAAAGGACAGCTATTTCACAGTAGAAGACAGGCTGTGCTGCACATTGAAACTTTACTAATGTTGTGTTTTTCTCCCCCAACTCAGATATTCCTGTTGCTGCAAATCCCTGGAAAACTGTCAAGCATCTTGCTAATGTAGGCATTATTACCATTCCACTTCACTTAGATTATTTCTATTTGTTTTTTGTATTCCTTAGAGTGCAACTCATTTTATTATTTCTATTCCTGAAATTGTGCAGTGAGAATATTCCAGTGCAATTAATGTCTGCCCCAAACCATTGGCAATTACTAAAAAAAAAAAGTTCTGTCTCAGGAGGTTAATAATAATAGTAAGTTCTATCAAAGAAAGGAAGACGCATGTAATTGGAAAGTTCTGATTAAGGCAGAGGGGTTGCTGGGCGTTCCTCCAGTACCTGCTTACTGCCTGTTCCACTGCCTGCAGCTGTGTCCCTGTGGGATTTTTCATACTACTCCCTTCTCTCTGCACTACTTCAGTCCTTATGTGATCACAGCTCACTCTCCTTTATTCCCCAAAACACCTCTACAGCAAAGCTGCTGTGTGGAACCAGCCTGAGCATCAAAATGTGCAACAACCTCCTTCCTCCCACATCTCCTTGGGTTGTAGAAAAGTGCAGAGAATGTCACTCCCACCAAAAAGAGAGAGCGATGGAGAGACTGCACACTTGTAACTTGCCTTAAGCCCTCTGAAGAGGACAAGGCCTTCCAAGGAGAAATGCTGTATGCAACTGGGGAGGGAAGGCCAGCCTTCATAGTAGCAAATACGATATCAGCTGAAATGTTAAACAATTTTTATAGGTCCACTGTGTGACCATGTCTATCTGAAATAGCTGCAAGTCCCTCTAGGGAAAAATTTTGAAAGACTTTGAAATGGAATGGGTGTCCTAACTATCTCATCCATCTGGGTTATTTCTGCCTCCATTGGCCTTGACCAGGCTATTTTATGACTCTCTAAGTTATAGAACCCCAATAGCAAAGCAAATAATTTGTGTCCAAAGCGATGCAAATGATTTCTAGTGGGATGCCATTGGTTTTCACCATGTGAATTTTGCCAGTGTGATATTTTCTGGATGCGTCAACTCGGCTACACTATGCAACAGGAAACAAATACTAGCATCTGGTCATTTATGCAACCATTTTTAGATTCATTTTAGTGTTCTTTATCGGACCAAAAATATGCAAACCGATTGTCTATTTTACCAATTCCTCATTAACTAATAAGTAAAATAAAATATTTAGCACATGATTACTTTATATCTTCACAAGAGTCTGGAATTTACCTTTTAAAAAATTTTAATATCCCTAGAACCCCAGACACAAAGGAAGTTTCCACCTACTGCCCGTCTCTCGACAGGCCTCATTATGTTCTCATGAGAAAGCTTGGAGGCAGGGCAGGAGATACGAGAGAGCCCACCTCAATGACATAGGCATGCGGTGCGTGGTGGCTCACACCTGGAATCCCAAGCACTTTGGGCGGCTGAAGTGGGAGGATTGCTTGAGCCAGGAATTCAAAACGAGCCAGAGCAACACAGCGAGACCCTGTATTCCCAGCTACTTGGGAGGCTGAGGTGGGAAGATTGCTTGAACCCAGGAGTTCGAGGCTATAGTGAGCTGATTGTACCACTGCTCACTGCACTCCGGCCTGGGTGACACAGTGAGACCCTCTCTCTGAAAAAAAAAAAAAAAAAAAAAAAAAGGTGCAGGCCTGAAAATGACCAGCAGTTTCACTGTCAATAAAAAAAAGTGAAGTCACTTTGTAGTGATTTCTGAGAAAATTTCTGAAAAACCACAAAGTCCCACTGTGATGGGTAATATTGAGTGTCAACTTGATTGGATTGAGGATGCAAAGTATTACTCCTGGGTGCATCAGTGAGGGTGTTGTGAAAGAAGGTTAACATTTGAGTCAGTGGACTGGGAAAGGCAGACCTCCCCTCAATCTGAGTGGACACCATCTCATCAGCTGCCTGGATGGCCAGAATAAAAAGCAGGCAGAAGAACGGGACAGACTAGGCTGAGTCTTCCAGCCTTCATCTTTCTCCCGTGCTGGATGCTTCCTGCCCTCCAGCATCAGACTCCAAGTTCTTCAGCTTTTGGACTCTAGGACTTACACCAGTGGTTTGCCAGGGGCTCTTGGGCCTTCAGCCACAGACTGAAGGTTGCTCTGTCGGCTTCCCTACTTTGAGATTTTGGGACTCAGACTGGCTTCCTGGCTCCTCAGCTTGCAGACAGACTATTGTGGGACTTCACCTTGTGATCGTGGGAGTCAATTCTCCTAATAAACTCCCCTTCATATATTCATCTATCCTATTAGTTCTGTCCCTCTAGAGACCCCTAATACACCCACAAATTTCCCTGACTCCTTCACTCATTGGAAGCAAAGACTTAAATCACTGAAAAGAGATGCAGCAAACAATATCAACTGTTATAGCCCAAGCAAAAAACCCTTCCTTCATAGCCAGTGTTAAGAATAGAAGACAAATCCTCTAATTTTAGGAAAGGAGCAGATAACTCATCTGGCCCCAGGATCTTATCCTAATATCAAGCAGTGCTCTGCTGCCTCTGGGGAAAAGAGCATGAATTGCCTCCCACCGTGGCCAACCATAGATTCCTCCCTGAGTTTGGCTGCTGTGGAATGGAGAAAGTCTCACCTCCCACCCCTGAGAACACAGGACCAGCCTCAATCAGAGGCTGGATTAGGAAAACAGAACCTACTCTTTCACTCCATCTCCATCACCAGCAGAGCACAAACTACGAAGTAACAGCAATGAGCTGCTAGGGAAGGTGGGAGAGTGCAAAGGGATGTCTCCCCTGTGAGATGCAGAGAGCAGGAGAAGCCAAAAGCTGAGGGGAGAAAAGAAACAGTAAGAAAACCGTCCTGCCTCTTAGATTCCACCCTAAGCCCACGGTAACAGCAACTTACCCCTGGACAAATTCGAAGCCTCGGATGCAATGAAGTTAATCATACTCACAACCAAGCCCAGCTGGGTTAACTGCCCTCCATTATAGGGAGAAATGCAATTATATTTCCAGCTTTGCTAGATTCGTTGACATGCAACCCACACTTAGAAGGGCCCCCCGCACTTGGTTTTTAATGTTTTCCTGTTGTGGTCTTAATTATATATATCTTAAAATTATATATATACATAGCATGTATATTATATATATATATATAGCATGTATATTATATATATAGCATGTATATTTTATATATATATATAGCATGTATATTATATATGTGTATACATGATACAGTGTCTCATTCTGTTGCCCAGGCTAGAGTGCAGTGCAGTGGGTAGGATCATAGCTCACCGCAGCTTCAAATTCCTGGGCTCAAGGGATCCTCCTGCCTCAGCCTCCTGAATAGCTAAGACTACAAGCCCAAGCCACCACACCCAGCTAATTTTTTATTTTTACTTTTGTAGAGATGGGGTCTTGCTATGTTGGCCAGGCTAATACTATTTCTGAACAAGAAGCTCAGCATTCTCATTATGTACTGAACCCTGAACAAGACAGAGATGATGCTGGTTTTCTGCTATTCTGCACGCAAATGCCAGCATTCAACCCATTTGAACAGAAATTCCCATACTGTGGTTTGGGAAACCTTGAGTGTCCTCAAGACCCTTTCAAGGAGTCCTTAGGGTCACAAAGCTTTTCATAATAGCCCCAGACAGTGTTGCCTTTTGCGCCCCCCTCTCTCATTCCCTCCTAAGTTTACAGTAAAGTTTTCCAGAGGCCGCATGACATGTGATATTACAGCAGATTGAATGCAGAAGCAGATAAGAAAATCCAGCTGTCTTTGATCAAGCCCACTAAAAAGATTAGTGCAACTACAAAACCATGTGGTCTTACTCCCTGGTTTTTAAAAATTGTTATTTTTAATAAAAATGTTTCTATATTAACATGCAAAGGGTTTATTATATATACATTTAATAAAATAATATAAATACTTCAAATGTTTTTAGGTTGTTTCTACTTTGGCAAATATAACCTACATTATAAATGTTATTTGAGGTCCTCAGTCATTTTTAATAGAGTAAAATGACCTTAAAACCAAACATTTTGAAGAATGCTGAGTTAAAGCAGATATCCTGCTAAGTTGCTCCCTGTAACAAAAATTTGACAAAGGTTAAAACACTTTTTCCCTGAGCTGATTTGTGTTGACTTGAGAATCTATGCATGAACCTTGACTTGACCTTGAGAAGACCTCTGCTCTTCTTTGCTGAGGATACTCCATCATTTCTAAATTGTAAGGACCTAAATGACATGTTACAGAGATTTCAGAATATTTAACTGCTTCTCTTCCATGGTGGCTGAAGATGACGATAATATATTAAGAGAAGGTGGGTGAAGATGACAATAAGAGAAGGTGTAATTGAAAGGAAATGTATATATACCAAGAGAAAGGGAATAAGATTTTATATGTGCATAAATGTACATGTTTTCTGCTCTAGTAAGACAATTACAGGTGTGGAATTGGTAAGCCATAAGAAAATTTTATTTTCACTGAGTTTTAGTGAGTAGGATGCATGCTAGTTATTGTATCAAACGACTCCACATCTCAGTGCAACAAACATTTCCTTCTCCTGTATACAGAGATGGCCCTGGTCAAATGGTCCTGGGTGGCTTTTCTCTACAGTAGGTATTTTAATGTGTACATGATTCATCAGGTGGTCTTGTCTCAATGCAGATTCTGATTCAGCAGCTCTAGGATGAGGTTGAGACTGCATTTTAATGTTTTATATTTATTTGTGCATATTTATGGGGTACCTGAGAAATTTTGTTACATGTATATAACACATAGGGATCACGTCGGGTATTTAGGGTCTTCATCATTCTGCTGCGCTACATTTTTGCTGAGTACGGTTAACCCTACTCTGCTATCAAGCTTCAAATTTATTCCTTCTATCTTACTGTATGTTTGTCCTCTTTAACCCACGTCTCTTCATCCTCTCTCTTCCCATGCATCCTTCCCAGTCTCTGTATCTGCTTTTCCACTCTCTTCTACCATGGGTTCAAATTTTTTAGCTCCTACATGTAAGTGAAAACCTGCACTATTTGTCTTTTTGCACCTGGCTTATTTCACTTAAAATAATGACCTCCAGTTCCACCCATGTTGCTGCCAAAAGACACAATTTCATTCTTTTTTATGCCTCAATAGTATTCCATTATGTGTATTTTCTTTATCCATTCATGTGCTTGTGGACACTTAGGTTGATTCCATATGTTTGCCATTATGAATAGTGCTGTTATCAACATGGAAGTGCAGGTATCTCTTTGACATATTGATTTCTTTTTTTCAAGGGCAGGTAGATACCTAGTAGTGGGATTGTGGGATTAAGGATAATTCTATTTTTAGATTTTTTGTAAAGCTCCGTACTGTTTTCTGTAATGGCTACACTAGTTTAAATTCCTACCAACACTCAATAAGAATTCCTTTTCTCCAAATCCTCACCGACATCTGTTCTTTTTAATTTTTTTTTTTGAGATGGAGTCTCCCTCTGTCACCCAGGCTGGAGTGCAGTGATGTGATCTCACCTCATTGCACCCTCTGCCTCCCAGGCTCAAGCGATTCTCCTTCCTCACCCTCCCGAGTAGCTGGGACTACAGGTGCCCATCACCATGCCAGGCAAATTCTTTGTATTTTTAGTAGAGGTGGGATTTCACCATGTTGGCCAGGCTGGTCTTGAACTCCTGACCTCAAGTGATCCACCTGTCTCAGCCTCCCAAAGTGCTGAATTACAGGCATGAGCCACCATGCCTGGCCTGTTATTTTTCATTTTTTTAATAAAAGCCACTTTGACTTAGGAAAGTTTATATGAAAAAAATGCTTAGTGTCACTAATCATCAGAGAGACTATGCAATTTTATGAGCTCCAAGATGATGCTTCATGTTGCTGGCTCCTGGACCAGGCTTTGGTGAGGTTGTGAGCCCAAAGGAATGGGGCTCTGGTCAATGTGGTCTTCCCCCTGTGTCCACAGGAAGAGGAATTGCGGTTGATGAGTAGCTACCCAGTTTCTGCAATACATAAATAGTTAGCTATTACTGTGTATTTATTTAGGATGTTTTGTTTCAGTTTAGATGTGTTCGTGCATTTGTCTTTGAAAGGACCTTTCACCTACTTTGTAAATGTTTTATATTTTCATGTTGGTAGTTCAACGAAAATAAAGAGTGAAATGTTACTATACTTAGAATTGTTACATCAGCCTCGCAGGAAGTCACTCCAAGTTCATAAAATTTTCCAGTTTTCAACTGTGTAGAAAATAATGTATATGATCTCCATTTCCAAGACAACGTGCCTCTAATAGGCTTGGGCCCACAAACTATGGAACAAAGGATAGACTAGGCCCCTGCTTTAATAGCCGGCACCTGCTTGTCGGGGCCCCCTTAGTTACCCACACTGGAACCAAAGACTTATCTAGAGTGAAAGTTTACCAGCCTGCAAAATAGCTCGCTTTATCTATTCTTATCAGCTTGCCTGACTACCTGGGTCATAAGTGAAGTACTTGAAGAGCCCCAGAGCTGACCATGATTGTAATGCATTATGGGCTGCAACAAAATGCAGTGAGACAACCCTAAAGAAAATACCTAAAAGCCTCAACCCAAAGACCAATAGGCGACGTCCGGGAAGATTGTGATCCCATAGTACTCAGCCTATGAGGAACTGAGGGAGGGACTTGCATACTAGGGGATAAATGGCTTGTTGTGACAGTACTGGGTGTGTCTGCCTACCAGACACCCGATCTTGCAAGACCATCATTAAAAGTCCCGCTTCTGCTATTCTCCATGTCTCTGAGTCCATTCCTTGGGTTTGGACAGGTGAGTGCGTTTCTCACAACCATGGTCAGAAATTTTTTTCTAAAAAGTCCATGTTTCGGCCAGGCATGGTGGCTCACGCCTGTAATCACAACACTTTGGGAGGCTGAGGTGGACAGATCACAAGGTCAAGAGATTGAGACCATCCTGGCCAATGTGGTGAAACCCCATCTTTACTCAAAATACAAAAAATTAGCTGGGCATGGTGGCAGGTGCCTGTAATCCCAGCTACTCGGGATGCTGAGGCAGGAGAACTGCTTGAACCCGGGAGGCAGAGGTTGCAGTGAGCTGAGATTGCGCCATTGCACTCCAGCCTAGGCAATAAAGTGAGACTCCATCTCAAAAAAAAAAAAAAAAAAAAGTCCATGTTTCATCTCAGTGCCAAGAACTAGGTGTTTAGGTTCCTAGGATGCAAAATAAACAAGCCCAATGAATCTGGCCACATGAAAAAAGTGTCTTAATCCATTTTTGTATGACTGCCTAAAACAAGGTTATATTTTATAAAACATAAAAATTAAATATGGATAGTCTTGAAAGAGCATAGCTTACATCTAAATTTGTTTAAATAAACTTTTAAGTGATTTACAATGTATTTTGCTATCAAAACACTAAAAGATTTGATTAAAATTTTATCAACTTTGCTATCTGCCATTTTGTGCAATTACTATCCCCTCCTCTCTTTTAATTATTCCTTAAAGGAAAAGTGCAAAGAGAATACATGGATAAAGCTGAAGGATTTTATAACCAGGCAGTTTTCTCAGTTTTACAACGCTTGCACTTTGACAAAATTTTGAGTCAGAAAATCAAAAGTTTAGTTTTGAGAGAAAAATGCTAAATTGAACACTTGGTGCTGATTATCTCTGATCACTACTTGGGAGGATATATAGAAAAACACATTCTTTTGGTAAATGGATGGTTTCTGAATTGTTGACCCTATCACAGATTCCTATACTTCTTTGACGCATTGATTATAATACAGAAACCACATGGCCCTCAGTGGCTGACCAGGGTATACTATTTCTGCATCTGCATGAGGTTATTATGGAATGTAGTGTAAATCAAATGGGAAGAGAAGTCATACCGCCTGGGACCCTTCCATAGCCACTAACCCTGGCATCAATCTCCACATTCCACGAAGACACTGTTTCTTGAGCAAAGGCTGTGTGTGTGCAGAAACTCAGCCTTGTGGGAGAAAGTGCCTTGGCTTTGAAAAGGCAAAATATACCACTTACATTCTGAGATACACAGATTAATAGATACAGAAATATGATTTAAAAGTCTGTAGAACTACAGCAGACCCATTTTCTTTTCTACTAGAAGTGTTATCTTTACCTAAGGAATCTAAGGATGGCAACGCTGGAGGGGGAGGGTGTTTTACGAACTTCCATAGAAAGGCAAATGTCAAAATCATTTAACAAGAATCAACCTGAAAACCACACACAGTGGCTCACGCCTATAATCCCAGCACTTTGGGAGGCCAAGACAGGTGGATTGCTTGAGCCCAGGAGTTTGAGAATAGCCTGGGCAACATAGCAAGACCCCTTCTCTCCAAAATTTTTTTAAAAGTTAGCCAGGCATGGTGGTGCACAGCGGGGACCGCTACTCTAGAGGCTGAGACGAGAGAATCACTGCAGCCCAGGGGGTTGAGGATGCAGTGAGCTATGATCACAGCCCTGCACTCCAGCCTAGGCAACAGAGTGAGACTCTGTCTCTCAAAAAGAAGAATAAAGTTAAGGAGTGAGAGGGCAGATTGAAGTGAGAGTCTTTGACAATTCAGGAATGAAATGTATCCAACCAAAATTGAGTTTCAAAATGTGGCAAGCATGATAAAGAAAAAAAAAAAAAACTATTTCCCTGCTACCATACATACCTCAAAGAGGAGCTTTTTTATTTCTTGGTAATACTTCATACGACAAAGTGAAAAGGAAGCAAATGTTGTTGTTACAAAGAATTAAAGATAGCTCATATCATTCCATCTCCCAAGAAGAAAATAAATAGGAACAAGGGTAAAAATGAGAGAGAAATGGTGCTGTTTTTTTTTTTAAACCACACAAGAGTGTCTAATATGGTTTGGCTGTGTCCCCATCCAAATCTCGTCTTGAATTGTAGCTCCCATAATCCCCATGTGTCATGGGAGGGACCCAGTGGGAGGTAACTGAATTATGGGGTGAATTTTTCCTGTACTGTTCTCATGATAGTGAATAAGCCTCAGGAGATCTGATGGTTTTTTAAAGGGGAGTTCCCCTGCACCTGCTCTTTTGCCTACTGCCACATAAGACGTGACTTTGCTTCTTCTTCACCTTCCACCATGATTGTGAGGCCTCTCCAGCCAGGTGGAACTGTGAGTCCATTAAACCTCGTTTTCTTTTAAATTACCCAGTCTCAGGTATTTCTTCATAGCAGTATGAAAATGGACTAATACAGTGTCCCATCATAGAAAATCATTTAAGTTCCATTCTTTACTTGGATTTATTTCATTTTATTTTTTTATAAATGGACACAGTAAATTTTACTCTCTTCAAGCCCTAGGAATTTACCAGTAGATGAGCATAGTACGCATAATATGAGTGTGCTTTTAACTAAGGTGGGCAGCCATTTCTCTCTTACACAATACGTTCCTAAAAATCAACACTAAAATTGGATATGAGAAAATCCAACAATAACTTACCCACTAACAATAGAGCTTTAGATCCATAAAACGAAAATGCGTATTAAAATATCCCTTTCAGAAAAAAAATCATTGATGACACTATTCCAGCACTTCGTACTTGCTGTTTAGTTTTGTTTTTTTTCTTCAGAACAGCAGTGGTGGGCTTAAGCCCAATAAGGTAGAGATTCTACATTTTTCATCTCACTGAAGGATTTTCACTTTTGTTTCAATCTCATTGACTTTCTGAGACATATTTCATATTGTAGTAGTAGCATGCTAGTTGTTCCATTTCCTACCCTTTAAGAAATA
>NW_026654057.1:0-9970 GCF_009828535.3 Hylobates moloch
AAAAAAAAAATAAGCTATTTATCTATTTGAGTTGAGTCTCTTCTTGTGTGGAGACAGAGATAATTCATACTTCAAAGTCCTGTGGCTTTTCCCTTGCTGATCCATGAAGGTTATGGTTCTCCACGTATTGAAGCAATGCTAAGCAACCCTCAGACTGCACAAAATCTATCTAGTTTTGAAATATTTCCCATGATTTAATTTCTAGAATACGAATCTTAAATTACTAGTTAGTGAGCAGTAATTCTACTCATTTCCATAGGTGTAGTATTTAGAAAGTCTTCCTTTGCATTACTGCTGCATCAGGTTAAGTAGAGAAGCTGCTTGTCTCAAGAGGGTTGACTCAGAAACAATTCCAAGGCATTGCCAAAGGCATGGCACCAGAGACCTTGGACACAAGATACATGACACAGTGAAGGTAAAGGTGAAAGAGAAAAGACCCAGGAATAAAGATTAGCTCCTGTGTGCTTCTATTTTAGCGACAGATTGTAGCAAGAGTATTGGTTTCATTCTAATCTATTCTATAGTTTGGGAGTAATAAAGAACATCACTTAGTATTTTAAATCCCTACTCTCTGCAATATCTAATTACAACACTTGACATTTGAGTACATTTTGTATGTAATAAAACCAGTAGGTAACATAGGGAGAGGGAGATTGAAAGATTTGGAAACAAAAATATAAATTTGGCCAGAGTTTAGCTACAGGCTAATGTTTAATGAAATATTGCTTTTAAAGACCAGGAGATTCCTAAACTCTGAAATATTTGTCAGAAAAATGAAACCCTTTAATAATGGAAAAATAATAATTTTTAATGCCTAAATTTAATTGCATATGTTTTGATTTAAAAGATATAATTTCTTACTAGGAATAGAAAGGAATTTTCTTAAACTGGTAATGGACATCTATGAAAAACTCATATCTAATGTCATACTTAATGGTGAAAGACTGCATGCATTTTCCCTGAGATTAAGAGCAAGACAAGGATTACATTCTTGCCATTTGTTCATAACAGGGTACTGTAGGTTCTATCCAGGGCAATTAAACAAGATAATTTTGTTAATTTAACAAAATAAATTCAAAACTTATACTTTGAAATCTATATAACTGTTGAAAGAAACTAAAGAAGATTACACAATTGGAAAAAATATCTTCTTTTATGTATCAGAAGATCTAATATTGTTCAGATTCAATATTCCCCAAATTAATTGACACATTCAACACAATCTCTATCAGAACTCCTGCTGGCTTATTTGTAGAAATTCACAAGATGATTGTGAAATTCATATGGAATTGCAAGAAACTCAGAATAGCCAAAACTATCTTGAAAAAGAACAAAAGCTGGAGGACTTACAATTCCTGATTTTAAAACTTACTACAAAACAACAGTAATCAAGACAGTGTTGTACTGGCATAAGGAGAGACAAAATTGACCACTGGAATGGAATTGAGAGTCCAGAAATAAATCTATGTGTCTACAGTTAACTGATTTTCAACAAGGGAGCCAAGATCATTTAAAGGGGGAACATAGTCTATTATACAGATTCTGCTAGGACAACTGGATATCCACATGCAAAGAATAAAGTTGGACCCCTACCTCATACCATATTCAAAAATTAATTCAAAATGGATGATCAACCTAAAAATAAGAGCCAAAACCATAGAATTCTTAGAAGAAAACATAAAGATAAATCTTGATGACCTAGGATTTGGCAGTGGATTCTTAGATATGACACTCAAAGCATGAACAAAAAAATAAAAAATGGATAAGTTAGACATCATCAAAAATTTTAAAATCTTTTCTGCATGAAGGAACATTATCAAGAAAGTTATGATGACCTACAGAAGGGAAGAAAATATTTACAAATCATATATCTGAAAATGGCCTACTATCCAGACTATATATAGAACTCTTACAACTCAACAACAAAGAGACATATAACCCAATTTAAAATCCCCATCAAGCTACCACTGACTTTCTTCACAGAATTGGAAAAAACTACTTTAAAGTTCATATGGAACCAAAAAAGAGCCCACATTGCAAAGTCAATCCTAAGCCAAAAGAACAAAGCTGGAGGCATCATGCTACCTGACTTCAAACTATACTACAAGGCTACAGTAAGCAAAACAGCATGGTACTGGTGCCAAAACAGAGATATAGACCAATGGAACACAACAGAGCCCTCAGAAATAATGCCACTATCTACAACTATCTGATCTTTGACAAACCTGACAAAAACAAGCAATGGGGAAAGGATTCCCTATTTAATAAATGATGCTGGGAAAACTGGCTAGCCATATGTAGAAAGCTGAAACTGGATCCCTTCCTTACACTTTATACAAAAAATAATTCAAGATGGATTAAAGACTTAAATATTAGACCAAAAACCATAAAAACCCTAGAAGAAAATCTAGGCAATACCATTCAGGACATAGGCATGGGCAAGGACTTCATGTCTAAAACACCAAAAGCAATGGCAACAAAAGCCAAAATTGACAAATGGGATCTAATTAAACTAAAGAGCTTCTGCACAGCAAAAGAAACTACCATCAGAGTGAACAGGCAACCTACAGAATGGGAGAAAATTTTTGCAACCTACTCATCTGGCAAAGGGCTAATATCCAGAATCTACAATGAACTCAAACAAATTTACAAGAAAGAAACAAACAACCCCATCAAAAAGTGGGCGAAGGATATGTACAGACACTTCTCAAAAGAAGACATTTATGCAGCCAAAAAAACACATGAAAAAATGCTCATCATCACTGGCCATCAGAGAAATGCAAATCAAAACCACAATGAGATACCATCTCACACCAGTTAGAATGGTGATCATTGAAAAGTCAGGAAACAACAGGTGCTGGAGAGGATGTGGAGAAATAGGAACACTTTTACACTGTTGGTGGGACTGTAAACTAGTTCAACCATTGTGGAAGTCAGTGTGGCGATTCCTCAGGGATCTAGAACTAGAAATACCATTTGACCCAGCCATCCCATTACTGGGTATATACCCAAAGGATTATAAATCATGCTGCTATAAAGACACATGCACATGTATGTTTATTGTGGCACTATTCACAATAGCAAAAAAAAAAAAAAAAAAAAAAAGTCCAGCAATGATAGACTGGATTAAGAAAATGTGGCACATATACACCATGGAATACTATGCAGCCATAAAAAATGATGAGTTCATGTCCTTTGTAGGGACACGGATGAAGCTGGAAACCATCATTCTCAGCAAACTATTGCAAGGACAAAAAACCAAAGTCCGCATGTTCCCACTCATAGGTGGGAATTGAACAATGAGAACACATGGACACAGGAAGGGGAACATCACACTCCGGGGACTGTTGTGGGGTGGGGGGAGGGGGGAGGGATAGCATTAGGAGATACACCTAATGCTAAATGACGAGTTAATGGGTGCAGCACACCAACATGGCACATGTATACATATGTAACAAACCTGCACATTGTGCACATGTACCCTAAAACTTAAAGTATAATAATAATAAAATAAAATGAAGTGGTCTGTTACTACTGTGGGCTACCCTGTTAATTAGAGGGAATAGAGTAACCTATATATAGAAGTGATTCCCAATAAGATTCAAGAAAACACATGAATTCCAACTGTAGAATATACCTGGGATAGTAGGTTAAGTAATCAGTTCCCATTAAAACACTGGAATCCCAAAGGCAGATTTATGCATTCTGTCTCTGGGTGGGGTGGGAATTGCTGCTATGAATGTTTTCTGTTATACAATGACCAAGTTGAAAGGATTGTCCTTGCTTATAATATGTAGCAATCACAAAATTTACATCTGGATTTAACACTTTTACATATATTAAGCTAGAAGAAGAGGCTTATACTACTCCTCATACTTTGTAAGAAGATTCCAAGGAATAAGAGGTATAGAACGGCTGTTTGCATTGAGACTTAGGTAAAAGAAATCCAATGTCCAGGTCACTACAGTAGGAAATGACATAGACCAAGATAAAGTGAATTTCCCTTGAGTTACTTCCTTGTATACATACACACTTTGTTATGCTCATGAGTCAGATATATGATACTAGATTTGTGCAAAAGTAATTGCAGTTTTTGCCGAATGATTGCTACTATTCCTGTTTGGTGGCCCATGACATTTGCCAAATAGTTGCTACTATTCCTGTCTGGTTTTGCCAAATGGCAAAAACCGCAATTATTTTTGCACCAACCTAATAATATTCTTTTATAAATTTAGTATGATAAAATACTGGCTGCTTACCAAACAGTGCAAAGCACTTTATATTTAAGGTTCTGTATACTCTTAGTGTGCAGGTTAAAAGCATATTAATCTATACGTATTGGAATCTTTCCAGATTTCGTACTACTATGATTCCAAGCATATTGACAGTGGGGTTTAATGATGATCCTATTCTCTAAGAGTTATTTCTTTATGAGTCTCTGGCACACTTTTCCTCCTACATTATTCCCAGAATGGCTTTGAGTCATTCAATTTTATGATGTGCTGCTCCCTTTGTGCTCACTCCACATGTTATGCAAATAGAGAAACACCTAAGTCCTAGCCCTAAATTTCCTCTTCAACCTCACCTTCTACCCTACATCCTGGCAAGCCCTTCAAATGAAAGTCATTTTCATTCACATTTTGAGATTTCCTGGAATTATTGTCAGTGGAATAAATTGGAATTGAGAGTTACTCTCTTATTTGCCATCTTCTTATATATTACTATGAAATGTGTAGAGGAAGTTGCTGATAAATAGCAATTCAAGGTCTAGTGCTAGTATTTGTGTGCCAGGTGTTTAAAGTGGCTAGATGTAGTCCCAAATAATGCCACCACTCCCTCCACACTTGTAAAATCAGGATGTATTCAGTAGCTCGTTCACTTTTAAATCCTATAATCTCTTATAGAAATTCCAGCCTGACAGTTAAAATACCAATTCTCCACCTAAAAGCAATTGTCTCCAGTCTTCTTCCTTAATACTAGAACCTGACTTTTTTCAAGGAGTAGGTAGATATCCCTTAATCTCAGGGTAGACAGGCCTCTAACCCAGCCCCAGTTGGTAAGCTAATTGTTCTAGTCATTTTAGTTCCATTTTCTTCGCCTAGCAATTTATCTAGGGTTGGGCCTCTAGGCCAAGCTATAGCCTGGTGAGTTCTGACCAATAAGATATTAAAGGGAGCGTGGTGGGCTTTTGCTAGAAAACATTTTGCTTCCTGGTAAAAGGGACAGGGCATAAAAGGAGAGCTTGCTGACACTCTCTTCCCTCTTATTCCAGTCTTAGACTAAGAAGAGAAATTTGGACCTCTGAGCCATCTTACAACCATGAGATGATAATCATGAGACAAAAAGACAATAGAAAGGAAATAAAAGACATAATTTCTGGGTCTTTGATGGTGCTGTTGAGCAGCTGAACCAATATTAGCAACTGCTTACCTGTAGAACAGCAGATCTCAAATTTTTTGGTCTCAGAACTCTTTACAATCACACTTATTATTGAGGAATATTAATTTCTCAGCTTTGATAAATGTGTAATGTTTATATAAAATGTTAACAGAGGAAGCTGAATAAAGGATATGTAGAAGCTTTTATCTCTGTAACTCTTCTGTAAATCTAAAATTATTTCAAAGTAAAGAGTTTTTTAAAATTATTGAGGATTGCCTAAAACCTTTCTCTAATATGGAACATATCTATTGATATTTACTATATTATAAGTAAAAATGGAGAGATTTTTTAAAATTTTATTTATTAATTTATTTAAACATAAAAAGAATATCTATTACATGTTAACATAAGAAAAATTTTCATGAAAATCATATTTTAAAAAATAAATTTAGGGAAAAGAGTAGTACTGTTTGACATTTCTGCAAATTTCTTCAAAGTCTGGAATAATAGAAGACAGCTGGGCTCATCTCCTTCTGAATTCAATCTGTTGTAATATGTTGTTGTTCTGGTTCAATTATATGAAGAAATTCTAGCCTTACACAGGTATTTAGTTTGAAAAAGGAGTATGTTAATGGCCTTTTCAGGTAACGTAGATATTTCTGCTTGATACTACACTGAAATTTAACAAGCGACAGTTTTTTTAAAAGATCAGTTGCAATATGGAATCTGAAGTCATATCAATGAGCTTTTCATACTGTATTATATTAAAAGCTATTTGTCAATCTTTCATTTTGAATGGGTCTTCTATCCACTTATTAGTTCATACCATGAGGCATTAATTTATTATTTGGAAAATACTGGTCCACTGAGTGATGCAGGACTTCTAATTAATGACCCATTTTATAATGAAATATCAAAAAATCACATTTGTTAATACCACCATTGATTCCACCAAGTCTTTAAGTTGGGAAGCTGACAAGCTCATGGTGGCAGATGTAAGTTTTTCCAGAACTCTAATTTTCACTTGAAAGCTTGAATGTTATTATCAGCAACAAATACTTTAAATTGTTTTCCTCAAAAATGACAGACTTATTTTGTTCATTTTCAAGAAACTATCTGCCAAATACCCAAGTCTGTATCACCACAGTAAAAATGATGTTTCATGAGGAAAGCAGACAATTCAGCTCGTTACTCAATTCTGCAAGTTCTTTCCTCGAGACAACCATCAAACTCCAGTGTGCAGCAGAAGTACTTTATTAAAACTTTCCATTTTGTCCCACAGAATATTAAGAAAATGTGTACTCGAGGGTTGAGATTTAATAAAATTAACATTTTACTGTTTCTTCAAGAATGTTCTAAAGTGGAACTTGCTTTTTTTTTTTTTTTTTCCACAAATTCATGACAGTGAAGAATACCAATGACTACTGCCAACACAGTTTGTTGTCACTCCTTTGCTAAGATGCCAGCAGTTTTAGCCTCTGTTGCTTTAGCATCATCTATACAAATGTCAACAGGAAAAAAGGCAAATAAAATCTTATAATTATTGTTAAAAAGATCTTGAGGACCCACAGGGGTCCGTGGATCACACTTTGAAAACCACATTTAGACTTAAGTGAGAAAAATAAATTCTTATTTGTTTAATCCAGTCTTACTCAGATTTTCTGTTATTTGAAACTAAAAGCATTCCTGATAGATGCAGCATAATATATTCTTGAGTATTCCTTGGTGTTCAAAACATCCATGCTTCCACTTAATGATTGTGGCAAAAAAAAAAATAAGCTATTTATCTATTTGAGTTGAGTCTCTTCTTGTGTGGAGACAGAGATAATTCATACTTCAAAGTCCTGTGGCTTTTCCCTTGCTGATCCATGAAGGTTATGGTTCTCCACGTATTGAAGCAATGCTAAGCAACCCTCAGACTGCACAAAATCTATCTAGTTTTGAAATATTTCCCATGATTTAATTTCTAGAATACGAATCTTAAATTACTAGTTAGTGAGCAGTAATTCTACTCATTTCCATAGGTGTAGTATTTAGAAAGTCTTCCTTTGCATTACTGCTGCATCAGGTTAAGTAGAGAAGCTGCTTGTCTCAAGAGGGTTGACTCAGAAACAATTCCAAGGCATTGCCAAAGGCATGGCACCAGAGACCTTGGACACAAGATACATGACACAGTGAAGGTAAAGGTGAAAGAGAAAAGACCCAGGAATAAAGATTAGCTCCTGTGTGCTTCTATTTTAGCGACAGATTGTAGCAAGAGTATTGGTTTCATTCTAATCTATTCTATAGTTTGGGAGTAATAAAGAACATCACTTAGTATTTTAAATCCCTACTCTCTGCAATATCTAATTACAACACTTGACATTTGAGTACATTTTGTATGTAATAAAACCAGTAGGTAACATAGGGAGAGGGAGATTGAAAGATTTGGAAACAAAAATATAAATTTGGCCAGAGTTTAGCTACAGGCTAATGTTTAATGAAATATTGCTTTTAAAGACCAGGAGATTCCTAAACTCTGAAATATTTGTCAGAAAAATGAAACCCTTTAATAATGGAAAAATAATAATTTTTAATGCCTAAATTTAATTGCATATGTTTTGATTTAAAAGATATAATTTCTTACTAGGAATAGAAAGGAATTTTCTTAAACTGGTAATGGACATCTATGAAAAACTCATATCTAATGTCATACTTAATGGTGAAAGACTGCATGCATTTTCCCTGAGATTAAGAGCAAGACAAGGATTACATTCTTGCCATTTGTTCATAACAGGGTACTGTAGGTTCTATCCAGGGCAATTAAACAAGATAATTTTGTTAATTTAACAAAATAAATTCAAAACTTATACTTTGAAATCTATATAACTGTTGAAAGAAACTAAAGAAGATTACACAATTGGAAAAAATATCTTCTTTTATGTATCAGAAGATCTAATATTGTTCAGATTCAATATTCCCCAAATTAATTGACACATTCAACACAATCTCTATCAGAACTCCTGCTGGCTTATTTGTAGAAATTCACAAGATGATTGTGAAATTCATATGGAATTGCAAGAAACTCAGAATAGCCAAAACTATCTTGAAAAAGAACAAAAGCTGGAGGACTTACAATTCCTGATTTTAAAACTTACTACAAAACAACAGTAATCAAGACAGTGTTGTACTGGCATAAGGAGAGACAAAATTGACCACTGGAATGGAATTGAGAGTCCAGAAATAAATCTATGTGTCTACAGTTAACTGATTTTCAACAAGGGAGCCAAGATCATTTAAAGGGGGAACATAGTCTATTATACAGATTCTGCTAGGACAACTGGATATCCACATGCAAAGAATAAAGTTGGACCCCTACCTCATACCATATTCAAAAATTAATTCAAAATGGATGATCAACCTAAAAATAAGAGCCAAAACCATAGAATTCTTAGAAGAAAACATAAAGATAAATCTTGATGACCTAGGATTTGGCAGTGGATTCTTAGATATGACACTCAAAGCATGAACAAAAAAATAAAAAATGGATAAGTTAGACATCATCAAAAATTTTAAAATCTTTTCTGCATGAAGGAACATTATCAAGAAAGTTATGATGACCTACAGAAGGGAAGAAAATATTTACAAATCATATATCTGAAAATGGCCTACTATCCAGACTATATATAGAACTCTTACAACTCAACAACAAAGAGACATATAACCCAATTTAAAATCCCCATCAAGCTACCACTGACTTTCTTCACAGAATTGGAAAAAACTACTTTAAAGTTCATATGGAACCAAAAAAGAGCCCACATTGCAAAGTCAATCCTAAGCCAAAAGAACAAAGCTGGAGGCATCATGCTACCTGACTTCAAACTATACTACAAGGCTACAGTAAGCAAAACAGCATGGTACTGGTGCCAAAACAGAGATATAGACCAATGGAACACAACAGAGCCCTCAGAAATAATGCCACTATCTACAACTATCTGATCTTTGACAAACCTGACAAAAACAAGCAATGGGGAAAGGATTCCCTATTTAATAAATGATGCTGGGAAAACTGGCTAGCCATATGTAGAAAGCTGAAACTGGATCCCTTCCTTACACTTTATACAAAAAATAATTCAAGATGGATTAAAGACTTAAATATTAGACCAAAAACCATAAAAACCCTAGAAGAAAATCTAGGCAATACCATTCAGGACATAGGCATGGGCAAGGACTTCATGTCTAAAACACCAAAAGCAATGGCAACAAAAGCCAAAATTGACAAATGGGATCTAATTAAACTAAAGAGCTTCTGCACAGCAAAAGAAACTACCATCAGAGTGAACAGGCAACCTACAGAATGGGAGAAAATTTTTGCAACCTACTCATCTGGCAAAGGGCTAATATCCAGAATCTACAATGAACTCAAACAAATTTACAAGAAAGAAACAAACAACCCCATCAAAAAGTGGGCGAAGGATATGTACAGACACTTCTCAAAAGAAGACATTTATGCAGCCAAAAAAACACATGAAAAAATGCTCATCATCACTGGCCATCAGAGAAATGCAAATCAAAACCACAATGAGATACCATCTCACACCAGTTAGAATGG
>NW_026654058.1:0-9966 GCF_009828535.3 Hylobates moloch
CCCTTTTATTACAGTGGTTTCTGTGTAACAACCCATCGTGTCCCTCTTCCAGCCCCTCCGCTTTTTACCCTGCTTCTAGAATGTACAGAACTGAGTGTAGAGTTTAGTTGCAGTAATGAACTGAGCAGAGGTCTGGAGCGTGCTTGTCCTCTAGTCCTCTGTAGCACCCATTTATCACCATACCTGTGGCGTCCTGGCGTTTGCGTGGGTGCACCCCAGGTGTTTGCTGCCCCTCCTGGTTTGCAGTGATGTTTCTGTTCTGGTCGGTGCTGTGGAGCATGGCCTTGTGTATGTCTTAGGCTGTCGAGGTGTCCCAGCGTATGGTTTTGCATTTGCCTCTCCGGGGTCCTGAGGGTTCTGTAGGTTTCACAGACTCTAGGTGAGTTTCGGTGGTCATTTCCTGACCGGTGATATCAATACCTAGATGAGTGGTGTGCTTTTGATTTCACTTCTACTCACAGCGCAAGGCTGGGTCTCTGTTTTCTCGTGGGGCCTCTTGCTACCCAAAGCCTGGGATGGGCAGTGCGTTGCCCCCTGGCTGGGGTTGGCTGGCAGGCAGGTGATCCTGGGTGGCTCCCAGCTTTCTGCAGGAAGCTCGGGTTCAGTGGGTCCTTGTGTGCATTCCCGTGTGGGAGGTTGTTCTGAAGCCTGGCGGCTTGGCTCTGCTTTCAGAGCCCGGAACCTCTTGATTCCTGCTGTGTGTGCCCATGTGAATTTTGGTTTTGCATTTGAGGCATTTCCTTGTGTACTCTCAGCTCCACAATCTAATTTTTAGCAGCTTTTTTTTTTTTTTTTTGTTCTGAAGCCTGGCGGCTTGGCTCTGCTTTCAGAGCCCGGAACCTTTTGATTCCTGCTGTGTGTGCCCATGTGAATTTTGGTTTTGCACTTGAGGAGTTTCCTTGTGTACTCTCAGCTCCGCAATCTAATTTTTAGCAGCTTTTTTTTTTTTTAAGACAGGGTGTCACTTTGTCACCCAGGTTGGAATGCAGTGGTACAGTCTTGGCCTACCAGGTTCAAGTGATTCTCCTGCCTCAGCCTCCCAAGTAGCTGGGACTACAGGTGTGTACCATCACGCCCAGCTGATTTTTTATAGAGATGGGGTTTCATCATGTTGGCCAGGCTGATCTTGAACTCCTGATCTCAAGTGAGCTTCCCACCTTGGCCTCCCAAAGTGCTGGGATTACAGGCATGAGCCACCACCTGTGGCAGCTTTTGTGGTTACATTGTAGCCATTATTTCTGTGTTTGGTGCAGATTGTTGGGGCGGGGTGGAGGTTGCTGTTGCTAGTTGTTTAGCTCCTCTGCTGATCTTGAGCTTTTCCATATACGTGTTCATAGTGGGGTTAAAAAAATTCCTCTAGAAAATACTTCAACTATTGTGGGTAAGAGTTTTTTTAGTCCAGTTTTTAAAAATACATAAACTGAGGAGTTATTTTGTCTATTTAAATAATACTTCAAATTGAGTTTTATTCAGTGTTTAATAAGACTTTGAAATTCACTCATTTTTAGGGGTTCTAAGTGAAAACTGTTTTTCTCCTTTCAGTTGCATGCTGCCATTAGTCACCAGGTTGACCCGGAATTCCCTGGCTTAGGTCTGGGCAGTGTCCTCCTGAATAGCCTGAAGCAGGCGGTGGTGACCCTGGCCAGCAGCGCGGGCGTGCTGAGCACCGTGCAGTCGGCCACCCAGGCCGTGCTGCAGAGCGGCTGGTCTCTGCTGCTGCCCACCGCCGGGAAGCCAGACCGGGCACTCTCTGCTCTCCTGCCCTGCACAGGTGGGCTCGGGGAAGGAACAGGAGAGGGCATGGGTCAGGGTGCTGGGAGGGGATGGCGTTTCACTCAAATTGGCACACACTTTCTATTTCAGTTTCAGGCAATGAAGAGAACATGAGTCCAGGTCATCAATTCATGATTGATCTTCTGGTGGGCAACTTCATGGCTGATGGAGGGTTGGAGTCAGCCTTACACGCAGCCATTACTGCAGAGATCCAGGTATGGCCTTGGAGGCACACATGACCTGGTGGTGCGCTGAGATCGGACATACCACATTCACACATATGAAGAATAACTGAAAACAGTAAAACACTAAACTTTTATCATATCCAAGTATTTTTTTAAATTAAAATTCTTTTATGTGCTAATTTTAAAAATTATTGAGATGATTTGTGATAAAATACTGCATTTTGTCTGTTTCAGTGAAGTTAACAGGTAACCTGTTCATCATGTAGACCATTCCCGTCACCCGGAAAGATCCTTGTGCCCCTTGGCACTTGCAACCAGGATACTCCCCTGCCCTCAGATTAGATTCATTTTGCCTGCTGTGAGTGTCACAGCAATATAACTGTATAGTATGCTCTCTTTCCTGCTTTGCTTTGGAGAGTGATTTTCAGATTCACTCACTGTTGTGTGTATTGTGACTTCGTTTTCATTATTGGGAAGTTTTCCATTTTGTAGGTTTAGTACTGTTTGTTAGTTCATTCTCCTATTGAAGGACATTTAATTGTTTTTGGTTTTTGTTTGTTTGTTTTTTTGAGACAGGTTCTTTCTGTGTCACCCAGGGTGTACGCAGTGACCTGATGTTGGCTCACTGCAGCCTTGTCCTCCTAGGCTCAAATGATCCTCCCACCTCAGCCTCCTGTGTTGCAAGGACCACAGACGTGTCACGATGCCCGGCTAGTTTTTTGATTTTTTTGTAGAGACAAGGTGTTACTGTGTTGCAAGGCTGGTCTTGAACTCCTGGGCTCAAGTGATCCCCCCACCTGGGCCTCCCAAAGTGTTGGGATTACAAGCGTGAGCCACCGCGCCCAGGCTTTCTTGTTTTTGGCCATGTAGAGCTGCCACGATTGTGCTGTGAACACGTACTTTAGTGAACATATGTTCTCCCTTTGGGTAAACACTTGGAGTGGAATTTATTAGGTCCTGGGGTAAGTGTGTGTTTGTAGTTTCTCAAAGTGGCTTTGCCATTTACATTTGAACCAGGACTTTTGTGTGTGAGAATTCTAGCTCCTTCTTGTCCTTACAAAGCAGCTGGATGCTGCGTGTATGGAGCAGATCACATTGGGTTTTGTGAGAGCCATTAGCAGGGTTAACAATTTTAGGGACTTCACAGAAGGAGGCTGGAGAGCATCAGCAGAGGCAGCCTGGACCTTGGATCTGTAAAAAGAAGACACTGTTTGAAACTGCACAACTGAGTTGGGGTTTCCACCAGGGCAGGTGGGGGCCTGTGGGTAGGTGTGTGCAGTAGCCACAGAGGCTGGGATAGCTTGGCATTGGGGTCA
The DNA here is from genome assembly GCF_009828535.3 of Hylobates moloch. NCBI lineage: Eukaryota > Metazoa > Chordata > Mammalia > Primates > Hylobatidae > Hylobates > Hylobates moloch. The sequence goes on from NW_026654058.1 coordinate 3,275, forward strand.
GGGCTCAGCCAGCCTGTGTGCCTTCACACCTACTAATGAGATCACTTGTAAATAATTTCCGTTTATGAATTATGGGACATTGAAGCCAGAAAAGAAGCAGAGAAGGAAAAAGAAATTGATGAACAGGAAGCGAATGCCTCAACATTTCATAGAAGCAGGACTCCCCTGGATAAAGACCTTATTAGTATGGGAATCTGTGAGTCTTCTGGCAAACAGTGTTTGCCTCTGGTTCAGCTCATACAACCGCTTCTTAGGGAAATCATATTAGCTGTATTGTATTGTGTTTTATTTATTTACTTTTTTTTGTTGTTGTTTTGAGACAGAGTTTCGCTCTTGTTGCCCAGGCCAGAGTGCAGTGGCGCGCTCTTGACTCACGGCAACCTCTGCCTCCCAGGTTCAAGTAATTCTTCTGCCTCAGCCTATCGAGCAACTGGGATTATAGGCATGCGCCACCATGCCCGGCTAATTTTGTAGTTTTAGTAGAGATGGGGTTTCTTCATGTTGGTCAGGCTGGTCTTGAACTCCCGACCTCAGGTGGTCCACCCACCTTGACCTCCCAAAATGTTGGGATTACAGGCATTAGCCACCATGCCTGGCCTATTTATGTACTTATTAATTTTTTTTTTTTTTGAGACGGAGTCTCTGTCGTCCAGGCTGGATCATGATCTTGGCTCACTGCAACCTCTGCCTCCTGGGTTCAAGCTATTCTCCTGCCTCAGCCTCCTGAGTAGCTGGGACTACAGGCGTCTGCAACCACACCTGGCTGATTTTTGTATTTTTAGTAGAGACGGGGTTTTACCTTATTGGTCAGGCTGGTCTCAAACTCCTGACCTCAGGTGATCCACCTGCCTTGGCCTCTCAAAATGTTGGGATTACAGGTGTTAGCCACTGTGCTTGGCCTGTATTGAATTTTAATAGGTGATTTTTGGTTTTCATATTAAGATAGTGAAATCTAGCACAAGGATCTCAAAAATTTGTTTGGGGATTGAAGGAATATTCTGAAAATTACGTAGTATAGATTTTTGGATAAAGAGCAGACCCTTTTAAATATAGGTGAGAGGAGAAGTTGGAGGGTGTGGTGATGTTCAAAAGTTTTTCACAGAAGGGAAATTGGGTGTGCAGTAAACCTGGAAAAAGATTCTTACTAATAAGCAGGTGGATGCAGATGAAAATCGTCATGGAAGGTTATTTTTAAAACTGGTTGTATCATTGCCTCACTTTATATATTACAGAGTTGTACATACTACTTTGTAAGATAACTTTTCTTTTCAAAACTGAAGTCAATGTGAAAGAATGGTGAGCATTGTTTTGGAAGGCCCGACTAGGAGGAGATGGGAAGAAGTCAGACTCAGCCTGTGAAAAGAAGCTAACCTTGGCAGAAGCCAAAATGGTCAGACAGTGTTGTTTAAAAGTGATCATTCAAGAAGAGTGAAACAGCAAGGTGATTTGTGAAAGAGATTTATTAGAAAATGAAACACATTTGTACCTCTGTTTAATAAAAATCTGCTTTTTGTCAACTCGTACTCCTGGTTTTTGTTTCTACACATAGAGAAAGCAGAACCCTGGCCAGTTGGATCAGGCAGCCGAGCACAGAACAGGGAGCCCTGGGCAGTGGCTGCAGCTCTCAGCTGGCCTGTTCATGGGGCCATGGTGGGTCTGCGGCGTGGGGTGGGCCTGCTCTCCACAGCCAGAAAGAACTTAGTGGACACACAGTGAAATTTTGAAACAGGAAGTTTTAGAGCTAGTTTCTATCATAGAGTTTAGCAAATGCTATTTTGCAAAATATTTTTCTGAAGTTCGTTTTGTTTTTCTAATCTAATAATGCATATTTCACACATTCTGGCCTTTAACCAATGGAAGTTAGAGAACTAAACAATATAGTTTGTGTTAACGGAAAGAGCTTGGGATTCGTTCTCAGAAAATTTCATTGCAACAGCTTATTCACATAGGTGAACTTCCAACACAACTATGGGAGTAAGAATAAAAGCTGTGTTTACTTTCACAGAGTTAATTAAGAATACATGAGAAAATGGATGTTAAAAACCTTGTAATTAAAATGTAAAGTTACATGCAAAGTTTTAAAGTGAGCATTTTCCAGAGGTGCTTTTCTAAGTTCTTGAATGCCTCTCCCTTTTGTGAGGAGGCTGCGTCGTGGGCTCTTGGTGTCTTTGGCAGGGGGTGAGTGCAGGGTTCCTGTTGTGGGTCCTTTGTTCTCACAAGGGCAGTGCCCGTTTTCCCCATCTCCTGCTTGCCCAGACTGTTCCCATGCGCAGAGAGACTGGCCTGTTTCACCTGCAGCTGTGCTGTTTCAGCTGCAACTGTGTGCCTGCGTTGGCCAGTCTGCCTGGCACTCACACCGTTTGCGATCAGCACTTGAAGTGTGTCCATCGTAGCTGAGACATTGAATATTTTATGTTTAATTTTTATTAATTAAAATGCAGATTTAAAAACTTGATTCCATTATTAGGAAGCATTTAAGAATGTTTAGAATCACTTGGCCCTGTGAGTCTACTTCGCCAACTGTATATTTTATGAGTCTAAGTGCAGATCAGATATTTTCAATGCAAATTTCACTGTCCAAATTGAAATGTGCTACATATGTAAGCTACCCTGATGGTTTTTGAGGACTTAATATGAAATAACCTATGTAAAATATCTCAGTAATTTTTCTTATATTGATTTCATATTGAAATGGTAATATTTTTGATCTTTTGGGATAACTATGATACATTATTAAAATTATTTTTATTTTTTGAGATGGAGTCTTGTTCTGTTGCCCGGGCTGGAGTGCAGTGGTGCAGTCTTGACTCACTGCAACCTCCACCTCTTGGGTTCAAGTGATTCTTCTGCCTCAGCCACACCACCACCCTGGTTGATTTTGTTTTTTGAGAGACAGATTCAATTGGCCAGCTGGTCTCAATTCTGCCTCAATAACTTGGGATTACAGGCATGAACCACTGCACCCAGCCATTATTACAATTAATTTTATGTGTTGTTTTTTTTGTTGGCGTTTTTTTGTTTTTACTTTTATTAATGTGACTAAGAACAATTTCTTTTCCCCACCCTGAGATGGAGCCTCACTGTGTTGCCTGGACTGGAATGCAGTGGCATGATCTCAGCTCACTACAGCCTCTGCCTCCTGGGTTCAAATGATTCTCCTGCCTCGTCCTCCTGAGTGGCTGGGACTACAGAAGCATGCCACCATACCTGGCTAATTTTTGTATTTTTAGTAGAGATGGGGTTTCACCATGTTGGTCGGGATGGTCTTGCACTCCCAACCTCAGGTAATCTGCCCGCCTCAGCCTCCCAAAGTGTTGGGATTACAGGCGTGAGCCACTGCACCTGGCCATGTTTATTAATACGACTAAGAACATTTTTAATTGCATCTGTGGCTCCATTGGTGTCCTGGGCAGGTGTCTCTGTGGTGTCCACACAGGTTGTCTCCTGTGTCTTCATCTTTGCTGCATGTGACTTTTTGGTTCCTGTGGCACATGGAGTCCTGTATGGGACATTGGTTCTACAGTAGATTTATAATAAGGATGTACCTACTAAAAAATATGAAATAAAAAGAATAGAAGCAAACATAGAAATAAGTATCACCTCACAAAAATTTTGGAAAGTAGAAAAAGGAAAATGCATTCACAACTTTTCAGTAGCCGATATCCAGGCTGTCTTCATAAGCATGGATAATGTGTCCCTCTCCTGCATGGATAGACACTGTTTCCTCACCTTAAGTGTTTGTGATGGAAGGATTGATGTGTTGACTTGGCGGATGCAGTTGTTGAACAGTAGTTTATCTAAAGATTGTAAGAGACTTTTGGAGACATTTCATGTCCTTTTTTCCCTTGGAAAACGTGGGTTGAAGAAATTGCTGCTTGCCAAAAATAAGCCGTGGAACGGATTTCAGAGTAACTCTAGTTACATGCTGGTGAGGAGCCACAGAATACCATTTACATTTGAAAATAGAGTGCTGTGAAGTTTTTATAAGTAGTGAACCCCATGAGAATTACACATTTGATTATGGCTCTAAGTTTTATATTAAAGAAATAAATTAAAAATTTTATTGTATTTTATTACCGTCTTTTGCTTCTTCAGCTGTAGCATACATGCTAGATTCTAGACCTGTTTCTTGTGTTCCAGTGGTGTTACCCAGGCAGGTTATCAGGTAGTGAATGTGCTGTCTAATGGTGGTGGTGAGCCCAGTGAGAGCACATCCTTGCTGTGTGTGATGAGGGCCTGTGGGTTGCTGTGGGATTCCCAAACCCTGGCTCCTCTGTCCTTACTCACACTGCTGGTAGTTTTCTGGTGTGAGCCACGGGGGCAAGTGGGATTGACAAGCCTGCTGTCACATTAGGAACCTGAGTTAAAGTGGAGCTGAAAGCATGTCCTCGCTCTTGATGTTGTGCAGAGAACCACTTGTGCTCCTGGCCCAGCGGGGTGGGTGGGGTGGGTCTGGAACCAGGTCCTGATTTGGCTCTCCTCCCCTCCCTGTTCCCCTGTCGTGTCTGGTTTGCTTTCACGCTGACATAAGAGTTACTTTCCCTCAGCCTCCCAAAGTGCTGGTATTACAGGCATTAGCCACCACGCCCGGCCAGCATCCTTTCAAGTACTGGGGTACACCCAAGCTCCCAGCTTCTAGGTAGGAGTCATTTGGTCCCTCTTTATCCCAAAGGACCTGCCACCATCTTTGGTTCCCAAAGCCCAGCAGAGTCCGGGCTCTTCAGCCTCCAACCACTTTGCATTTCTTTTCTGCTTTTCGTTCATGGAGATGATTAACTTATTTTTCAGTCTGGGCATGTCTTTTTTATTCACTTTACTTTTTATTTTTATTTTTTCAGATGGAGTCTCACTCTGTCACCCAGGCTGGAATGCAGTGGCGGGATCTTGTTTCACTGCAACCTCTGCCTCCCGGGTTCAAGTGATTCTCCTGCCTCAGCCTCCTGAGTAGCTGGGACTACAGGTGTGCACCACTATGCCCGGCTAATTTTTATATTTTTAGTAGAGACAGGGTGTCGCCATATTGGCCAGGCTGGTCTCGAACTCCTGGCTTCAAGTGATCCTCCTACCTCAGCCTCCCAGAGTGCTGGGCTTACAGGCGTGACCACCGCACCCAACCTTTATTTACTTTATATATCTCACCTATTGCTGCTGCAGTTTGCAGAAGAGAGGATGCCCTCAACCCTAACTTCTCCAAACCATCCCAAAGGGGAAGTCTGCTCCACGTCAACAGTGTTGTTGCTTTTAAAGGCTATACGTCAGCATGCCAGATTATAGCAAAAGGATGTCAAGGGAGCAATACGAAAGCAAGCCTGAGAGTCCTGGAGAGAAGGTGGCAGAGCTGCCTTTTGAAGGTGGTCACTTCCTCAGACCCTGGCCTTCCTGCCTTGTTCCTCCAGTTGTCAGATTTGCTGTTGGAGCTCCTCCACGGGGGAAGAGGTGAGGCTGGACTGAGAGGGAGATGGAGAAGCTGCCAGAGGTTCTTTTGGATCTAGAATTGAGACAGCAGTTCCAGCCAGGTCCGGAGGTGGGGGCTGTCACCCAGCCCCAAAGGGAATGGTACTGATTGCAGAACGTGGCGAGAACTCCCTGGTTGGGAGAGGGAGGTGCTTGCTCCCTGAGCCCAGGCTGGAAGACCCAAGGGGGAGGATGAGGCCAGCTCACTCCAGCTCCATCCCCTCCCTTTAACCTTGAGCAGTCACCCTCCCAGATTCCAGTCCCATTTCCTAAGTGCCCTCCCTGCAAAGTCTGCACCGAGCAGCACTCCCTCGCGCCAGCTCACCCCGCACTTTCTTGTCTTTCAGCAACCCCATGGGTTTGAACTTGAGGTGATTCATTTTCCTAAAAGCCTCTTCGGGCTGAGGGAAGGCATGGGTGGCTCTGCGAGTTTTGGAGTGGGGGCCACCTCTTCTCAGAGCCGCTGCAAGGGCCAGGGCCACCCTCCCAGGTAGGTGTCTCTGGGCTGGGCAGCAGCTTTGTAGGCAGCCCGGGTCATCCCCACTGGTCTGGGAGGCTGGGGGTGCACCGGCTCCTGCTCCTGATAGGGCCAAGGCACCTTCCTTACCTAAGAGCTGACTTTCTTGAAGAGTGGGCACAGAGGAGCCAGCAACCTGGGTGGTGTAGGCACCCAGGACAAAATCTGTGGCTCAGTCTCAGGGAGAAGTCTCCACCAGCACGGCTGTTGTAGAGTTGGGGAAACCGGGCTGAGAGGGAAGGGGGCTTGCCCAAATCACCAGCCCTGGAATGTTTTGAGCTTTGGGGGTGGATCTCCCAGGAAACCTGTTTTATGGCACCACCACCTCTGGTCACCCACCCCGAGGTGTGGTGGGCCTGGACAGCCAGCTTGACTGAGGGCCAGGCTGGTGAAGTCAAACCTACCACTCAGGAAGGAGACCCAGCCCTTCTCCAGACAGAGTTCAAGTGTGAGGGCTGCCTTCTTTGGGCCTCAAATTCCCCACATGAATTCCAGGGACCCCTCTAGCTCCTACACTCTGGGCCAAGGTTTCCTCTGGGCTGACTAGGGCTCAGACCTAGGATACATCTTCCTTGGACAGAGACCCACCATAGGGGCAGCAGGAGGTAGGGGTGGGGGTAGGCAAGATTCCTGTGGGGAGGTGGAGCTGTCGTCAGAGATGGTGTCTGCAGGCGGTGGGTGTATCGTGGCTCTGCTACTACTTGCTGGGTGGCCCCGTGAT
>NW_026654059.1:0-8262 GCF_009828535.3 Hylobates moloch
GCCACCATGCCCAGCTAATTTTTATATTTTTAGTAGAGATGGGGTTTACACCATATTGGCCAGGTTGGTCTGAAACTCCTGACCTCAGGTGATCTGCCCGCCTCGACCTCCCAAAATGCTGGGATTATAGGCATGAGCCACCCTGCCCAGCTCCAGATTAACTTTTAAACATACATACTGAAATCTGCAAGCCATGATCAAAAAGCCAAGTTCTCAGGCTGGGTGTGGTGGCTCACGCCTGTAGTCCCAGCACTTTGGGAGGCTGAGGCAGGTGGATCACTTGAGGTGAGGAGTTTGAGACCAGCCTGGCCAACACAGTGAAACCCCATCTCTACTAAAAATACAAAAAAAAAAAAAAAAAAAGTCAAGTTCTCAGTCTCTTATATACAAAAAAGTTAATATAAGATAGTGAGGAGGCCTAAACATAACCACAGACAAAGACACTGAGGCTAAGAGAAGTTAAGCGACTTGTTCAGGGTGGCAGAACTTGGAGTCCGGGCCTGTCCGTCCCCACAGCCTGGGTTCCTGACCTCTCCTACGGAGGAGCTGTGTCCAGACACTGCGCTTAGGGCCAGTGCCCCCTGTGTGGCTGTGGCTGTACCCGCTGAGAATTTCCTTTTGTTTTGCTATGGAATGTTTAGTAAATCTGCGTGTTATCCTTATGCCGGGACCACGTTTATGTTCTCTGTATCATTCCAATTTTTTTTTTAGTGTATGTGCTGTAGAAGCAAACACTCTCTCAGAATTTAGAACTGGTAGTAACTATTGTTCTTTATTAATTATGTTCATTTGTTACTGTCATTATTGGTATCAAACCTGCCAGTATGGGTCCATCCAGGCCCTCTGCAGCTGGGGGAGGAGCTGTCACCAGCTCACCACGGCCCTCAGGCAGCCTGGACTCACTCAGGCTGAGTCCTCACCAAGCACCGCTGGCTTCTCCGCCTCCCGCAAGGGCCAGGATCACCCATCGCCTCCTGTTCCCTCCCTCCCTCCACACCTGCTCACCTGAGGGTCCGGCAGGGCACTCTCCCCTCCTTCACCAGCTGCAGGGCCTCCTCGTAGGCAGCGGCGGGTCTGGAGAGTGGGATCGGGTAATCTCCGGTCTGCAGGGACTCAAAGAGCTGGGAGAGGGTGCAGAGACCAGGGAAGCCCGTATGAGCAGCGCGCCACAGCGCAAGGGCACCTGCCCGTTGGTCGGCCACAGCGGCCACCCTAGGTGCCTGCCCACTGCCAACGTCTCTGAGGGGATGTCAGAGGGAACACTGGCCAGGAGGCCCCAGTTCGAGCCCAGCTCTGGCCCTCAGCATCCCCATCTCCAGGGGTCCTTCCCAAAAAGGCCATCTAAAGGACACACACGCATGTCCTCCCATCCCAAGGAAGGACACAGTGCCTGATCCACGCGCCCATGGCAGGAGACTGAGGCCAAACAATGGGCACAGCGGTCTGGAGAAGGGAGAGGCCAGCACAGGCCGGAGCCCTTCGGGGCAGAACCCCTGCTCTCACCCACAGGACAATGGCCCCCGATTTCTCAGCACCCCCGATCCCCAACAGCTTCGAGGAGGCCCGTGGGAGCATCCAAATTCTCCCACTGGAGGAAATGCCTCCACTTTCCCATGACCCAGTGCCGGCCCCATGGGCCTGCAGAGGAGGCCCAGCCTTCACCCCACCCCAGGCTTGGTCCCCACCCCGAGTCACCTCGGTGGCGGAGAAGAAGGAATCCTCTGAGGTCAGGCTGTCCTCATCGTCCACCCGCAGCCGCAGCGAGCCCTCGGTCAGGGGCAGCATGAGGGTCCTCTCTGGGAAGAGCAGTGAGAGAGAGCGGGGCTGAGACTCCCCACACAGTGCTCGGCTGGAATCCCGGTACATGAAGTCCCCCACCAGGCCCAGGGGAGGCTTCATCCCGAGCCTGTGATTCCCACGCTCAATGGCAAAGCTCTGACATGCCAAGCGCTCCTGCGTGAAGACACTGGACTCCTCGCCTCAGTGAGTGACCTCCTTCAACACCCACGAAATCCTCGGAGGTCGTCAGCCTCAGGTGTGAGCCCTCGGCTGGTGAGTGGCTCTGCCAGGCTCACAGGTCGCACCGCTGGACCTGAGGCCCGAAGGCCACCAAGCTCTGCAGGGGGAGGACCTTGTACTGTGTAGCCCCAGGGAAACTGCCTCTCTCCTCTGACAAGCTGAAACTCAGCCACTGATACCAAGGGCTCGAGAGAGTCCACAGCCACTAACCTGGAGTTCCCTTCCCTGCTCGCCCAAGGGCTGAGGGGTGTGGACCTCCAAGGGTGCTCAGGAAAGGACTGTCGAGCAAGTAAGCAAAGGCCACAGACCTGCGGCCGGCCACCCTAAAGGTCCCCCCAGCCCTTTCTGCCACGTAGGGAGGCCACAGCAGGCAGATTCCTCCAACAGAGAAGCCACACCCAGAGCACGTGGGGAGAAGCCACGGCAGGGTGCGTGGCTCGGCCGACCCACTTCGGTTCTGTGTCCCCACTGGCAGAGCCAGGCAGCTGGACCCTCGGGAGTCTGAGGGTCCCACAGGGCTGAGTGCACAGGGAGGGGCCAGGGTGTCATTCACTGCAGGGGTCCAAAGAGGACAGTGGCTGTTTGGCAGAATAACTCTGCTCCCCCTCAACATGTCACATCATTTCACCTCAACGCACCCAACAACAGAACTTCTGTTCTTGGCCTTTGGCCTGCTCTGAGTGAACCTCCCGTGAGTCACCCCATCCACCCACCCAGTTTGAGCTACGGGAAAGGACTCGAAGCGCAGGCCTGGGAGAGCCATCAGGGAGATGCTGCCACACGAACCCAAGGCTGCACCCAAGGGGATGGAGCCAGGTGCACTTGCTGGGGACTCCCGGGGCCTCACTTCAGCTCCGTTCCAGCCTGCCACGGAGAAAGGAAAACAGCTTCCCCATCTGTGCCATAAGGCGCTGGATCACACGAGGTTGGAGAGCCCTGGGGATTCTGATTCATTGGATGCACTGAGAGAACCACGCCCAGGTTCTCGCACCTTCTCCTCACCTCCATCCCTGCCACCCTCCACGCCCACCCCGCCTGCGCTGGGCCCAGCTCACCGAGGTCTAGCAGCATGCTGTCCGCGGGGAAGGTGGAGCCGAACTCCTCCTGCAGGTGGTAGGCGCGGTGCAGCAGGGACTCCAGCTTCTCTGCAAACTCCTTCCGCTGTGACTCTGGCTGCCGTAAAAACAAGGACCCTCAACCCAGACCCTCAAAGCTCCCGATGAAAACAGCCCCTTCCCTCACCCCCGGGTCCCCGGGGAAAGGGGAGGAGCTCTAAGACCCAGCAGCTAAGTACATAGACTCCAAAACTTCACTGCTTGATAGAGGAGCCACCAGCCACTTGTGGCAGCTGAGCATTAGAAACCTGGATGGTCCCGGAGTCTAAACACACACCAGATTTCAAACACAGCACCAAAAAGCGTAGACTGTCTCAGGAATCTTTTCTGTTGATTACATGCTGAAATGATCACATACTGGACATACCAGGTTACATGAAGTACAGCTGACCCTTGAAAACTATAGACTTAGGTTGCCGGGCACAGTGGCTCACGCCTGTAATCCCAGCACTTTGGGTGGCCAAGGTGGGCAGATCACAAGGTCAGGAGTTCGAGACCAGCCTGACCAACACGGTGAAACCACGTCTCTACTAAAAATACAAAAATTAGCCGGGCATGGTGGCGGGTGCCTGTAGTCCCAGCTACTCAGGAGGCTGAGGCAGGAGAATTGCTTGAACCTGGGAGGCGGAGGTTGCAGTGAGCCGAGATCGCGCCATTGCACTCTAGCCTGGGCGACAGAACAGGACTCCGTCTCAAAAAAAAAAAGAAAGAAAGAAAATTGTGGACTTAAGGTAACTGACTCACCCCTGTGCCCACATAGTTGAAAATCTACATATAAAAACTTTTTTTTTTTTTTTGAGACAGGTTCTCATTCTGTCACCTAGCCCACAGTGCAGTGGCGCACATCTAACCACAGTCTCAACCTCCTGAGTTCAAGTGATCCTCCCGTCTCTGCCTCCCTAGTAGCTAGGACTACAGGCGTACATCACCACACCCGGCTAACTTCTGTATATATTTTTGGTAGATATGGGGTTTTGCCACATTGCCCAGGCTGGTTTCAAACATATGGGTTCAGGCAATCCTCCTGCCTCAGCCTCCCAAAGTGCTAGGATTAGAGGTGTGAGCCACCGTGCCCGGCCCACATACAACTTTTGTCTCCTCTAAAAGTAGGGGGAGTTATTAGTAGGTTATTAACTACTAATAACCTATCGTTGACCAGAAGTCTCACTGAGAATGTAGTCGATTAACACATATTTTGTATGTTCTATGTATTATATTCTGTATCCTTACACCAAACTAAGCCAGAGAAAAGAAAGCGTTATTAAAGAAATCATAAAGAAGAAAAATGGACCGGGTGAGGTGGCTCACACCTATAGTCCCAGCACTTTGGAAAGCAGACTCTGCAGGAGGATCCCTTGAGCCCAGAAGTTTGAGACCAGCCTAGGCAACATGGAAAGACCCTATCTCTACAAAAAAATACAAAAATTAGGCCGGCATGGTGGCGTGTGCCACCATGTAATCCAGCACTTTGAGAGACCAAGACAGCTGAATCACTTGGGCCCAGGAGTTTGAGACCGGCGTTGGCAACATAGTAAAACCAAAAATATAAAAATTAGCCAGTTTCATAACGTGGTCTCAAAATAAATAAATAAGAGATTAAAATTTAAAAATACAACTAAAAGCCAGGCGTGGTAGCTCACGCCTGTAATTCCAGCACTTTGGGAGGCCGAGGCAGGCAGATCACCTGAGATCAGGAGTTCAAGACCAGCCTGGTCAACATGGCGAAAGCCCATCTCTACTAAAAATATAAAAATTAGCTCGGTGTGGTGGCGCATGCCTGTAATCCCAGCTACTCGGGAGGCAGAGGCAGGAGAATCGTTTGGACCCGGGAGGTGGAGGCTGCAGTCAGCCAAGATCGCGCCATTGTACTCCAGCCTGGGCAACAAGAGTGAAACTCTGTCTCAAAAAGAAAATACAGGCCGGGCACGGTAGTTCACGCCTGTAATCCTGGCACTTTGGGAGGCCGAGGCAGGCTAGATCACGAGGTCAGGAGATCGAGACCATCCTGGCTAACACGGTGAAACCCCGTCTCTACTAAAAATACAAAAAATCAGCCAGGCGTGGTGGCGGGCGCCTGTAGTCCCAGCTACTCGGGAGGCTGAGGCAGGAGAATGGCGTGAACCCGGGAGGCAGAGCTTGCAGCGAGCCGAGATCGTGCCACTGCACTCCAGCCTGGGCAACAAAGCGAGACTCCATCTCAACAACAACAAAATATATATATATATATTTAATTTTAAAAAAGAAAATCATTGAGGAGAAAGGATATCTGCCTGAATAGGTTTCTAATGCAAATGAAAGTGCCCTATTCTGGAAAAAAATGCCACAAAGGACATTTATTAGTATGGAAGAGAAGTGAGCACTAGATTTAAGGCAGGAAGGAATAGACTAACTCTACTGTTTTGTGCAAATGCAATCGGGATTTTCATTAGGACTGTCCTTTCTTTTTTTTCCTTTTTGAGATGGCGTCTCGTTCTGTTGCCCAGGCTGGAATGCAGTGGCACGATCTCGGTTCACTGCAACTTCCAACTCCTAGGTTCAAGCAATTCTCCCACCTCACCCTCCTGAGTACTTGGGACCACAGGCACGCACCACCACACCCGGCTAATTTTTGTATTTTTAGTAGAGATGGGGTTTCACCATGTTGCCCAGGCTGGTCTTGAACTCCTGAGCTCGGCTGGGTGCAGTGGCTCAAGCCTGTAATCCCAGCACTTTGGGGGGCCGAGGTGGGCCGATCACTTGAGGTCAGGAGTTTGAGACCAGCCTGGTCTACTTGGTGAAACCCTGTCTCTACTAAAAACACAAAAATTAGCTGGACTTAGTGGTGTGCGCCTGTAATTCCAGCTACTTGGGAGACTGAGGCAGGAGAATCGCTTGAACCCAGGAAGTGGAGGTAGCAGTGAGCCGAGATTGTGCCACTGCACTCCAGCCTGTGCAACAGAGCAAGAGTCTGTCTTAAAAAAAAAAAAAAAGTAATTATTACAATATTTATTCTAAGAGCTACACTCACTGGTGGCCACCATGGGCCAATCTTGTGTGAAGTGCACTGCCTACTATAGTTCTTTAAGTTATCCCTGAGATCTTAGGAGAAAGACACTCTTATTTTCCTTGACAGATAGAGAAACTAAGACAAGGCTCGGAAGGGGGAATTATTTCCCTGAGGTCACAGTGTGGAACTAGTGGTGCCACAAACTGAATCCAGGTATGTGTGGCTCTAGAGCAGTGCTGTCCAGTAGAAAGCCACATGCAACATTTAATGTTTTCTACAGACCACAATAAATAGCACAAAGTAATGGGCAAAATTAATTTTAGTAATACACATGTGACCCTTGAACAACATAGGGTTTTTTTGTTTTGTTTTGTTTTGTTTTGTTTTGAGACAGGGTCTTGCTCTGTTGCCCAGGCTACAGTGCAGTGATGAGATCATGGGCTCAGGTGATCCTCCCAACTCAGCCTCCTGAGTAGCTGGGGCTGCAGGTGCCCACCACCACGCCCGGCAAATAGTTTTGTATTTATTGTAGAGACAGGATCTCACCATGTTGCCTAGGCTGGTCTTGAATTCCTAGACTCAAGTGATCCTCCCACCTTGGTCTCCTGCAGTGTTGGGACTACAGGTCCCACTGCACCCGGCCAAAATTTTTTTTTTTTCTTTTTTCAGACAGAGTCTGGCTCTGTCACCCAGGCTGGAGTGCAGTGGCACGATCTCGGCTCACTGCAGGTTCCGCCCCCCGGGGTTCACGCCATTCTCCTGCCTCAGTCTCCTGAGTAGCTGGGACTACAGGGGCCCGCCACTATGCCCAGCTAATTTTTTGTATTTTTAGTAGAGACGGGGTTTCACTGTGTTAGACAAGATGGTCTTGATCTCCTGACCTCGTGATCCGCCCGCCTCATCCTCCCAAAGTGCTGGGATTACAGGCGTGAGCCACCGCGCCTGGCCCCTGGTCAGATATTTTTCAATAAATATATAGGAGAATTTTTTGGAAATTTATGACAATTTGAAAAACCTCAGAGATGAACCCACTTAGCCTAGAGATACTGAAAAAATTATGAAAAAGATATGTCACAAATGCATAAAATATATGTAGATACTAGTCTTTATCATTTACTACCATAAAATATACACAAATTGGCTGGGCACAGCAGCTCACACCTGTAATCCCAGCACTTTGGGAGGCCGAGGCGGGCGGATCACCTGAGATCAGGAGTTCAAGACCAGCCTGGCCAACATGCTGAAACCCCGTCTCTACTAAAAATACAAATTTTAGCTGGGCGTAGTGGCTGGCACCTGTAATCCCAGCTACTCAGGAGGCTGAGGCAGGAGAATCGCATGAACCCTGGAGGCAGAGGTTGCAGTGAGCTGAGACCATGCCATTGCACTTCAGCCTGGGCAACAAGAGTGAAACTGTCTCTGAAGAAAAAAAAAAAAAAAGGCTGGGCAGGGTGGCTCACGCCTGTAATCCCAGCACTTTGGGAGGCTGAGGCAGGTGGATCACGAGGTCAGGAGTTCCAGACCATCCTGCCCAACATGGTAAAACCCTGTCTCTACTAATAATACAAAAATTAGCTGGGCGTGGTGGTGTGCACCTGTAATCCCAGATACTCGGGAGGCTGAGGTAGGAGAATCGCTTGAATCCGGGAGGCAGAGGTTGCAGTAAACCAAGATAGCGCCACTGCACTCCAGCCTGGTGACAGAGTGAGACTCCGTCTTAAAACAAAACAAAAAAAAGAGTGCGCAGCATCCTGTGGCCTTGATGACCTTGTCGCTACCCTTGAGCCACCAGCCCGGGCGAGGGAAGAGGGGGCACTCCTCCCTGCATCTCAGGAGCTTCTGGGCTGAGCGCTGAGAGGACGTATGAGCCAGCCTCACACTGTTTTCCACAAAGACTGCCAGAACCTGCAACTGCCTGTAACTGGATCCACGGGGAGGAGATGAGGGCTGCAGGCACTGGGGAGAAACAGTCAGAAGAGCTCAGAGAGGGATGGAAATGATGGAAATGGCAGCTATGCACTGAGTGCCATCTGGGGCCAGGTGCCTCATCATTCAGCCTCACAGTGTCCCTCTGAGGCCAGGATTACTAGGACCCCATTTCACAGATCAAACTCAAGGTTAAGTGGTCCACATGACTAGCAA
>NW_026654059.1:8362-9453 GCF_009828535.3 Hylobates moloch
TTTTTTTTTTTTTTTTTGAGACAGAGTCTTGCTCTGTCGCCAGGCTGGAGTGCTGTGGCACCATCTCGGCTCACTACAACCCCTGAATCCCTGGTTCAAGTGATTCTCCTGCCTCAGCCTCCCAAGTAGCTGGGATTACAGGCACACGCCACCATGCCCAGCTAATTTTTGTATTTTTAGTAGAGGCGGGGTTTCACCATGTTGGCCAGTATGGTCTCAATCTCCTGACCTCATAATCCACCCACCTTGGCCTCCCAAAGTGCTGGGATTACAGGCGTGAGCTACCGCACCCGGCCTAGGTAATGGTTCTTAGATGTGACATCAGATGCACACTCAACAAAAGGAAAAAACAGATAACCTTGACTCTCAAAAAACTTTTGTGCTTCGGGGGAACCAGCAAAAAAGTGAGGCCAGGCGCGGTGGCTCACGCCTGCAATCCCAGCACTCTGGGAGGCCAAGGCGGGCAGATCACCTGGGGTTGGGAGTTCGAGACCAGCCCGGCCAACATGGTGAAATCTTGTCTCTACTAAAAATACAGAAATTAGGTGGGCATGGTGGCGGCCGCCTGTAATCCCAGCTTATCAGGAGGCTGAGGTGGGAGAATCGCTTGAACCTGGGAGGCGGAGGCTGCAGTGAGCTAAGATTGCACCACTGCACTCCAGCCTAGGTGACAAGTGAGACTCCGTTTCAAAATAAATAAATAAATAAATACGAAAATAAATAAATAAAAAATAAATACATAAAAGTGAAAAGACAACTCACAGGATGACAGAAAATATCTGCAACCACATCTGATAAGGGGCTTTCTCCAGAATATGAGAAACCCTTAGAACTTAATAAAAACCCAAATAACCCAATTACAAAAGGCATTGGAATAGACATTCCTCCAAATAAGATGTAATAATGGATAAGAAGTACATGAAAAGATGCTCAACATCCTTAGCCATCAGAAAAATGCAAATCAAAACAACGAGAAGCCACCTACACCCGCCAGGATGGTGATAACCAAAAAGACAGGAACAAGTGGTGGTGAGCATGTAGAGAAACGGAACCCTCACAGGCTGCTGATGAGAACAAAAAACATGTAGTCG
>NW_026654059.1:9553-9965 GCF_009828535.3 Hylobates moloch
CCAGGCGTGGTGGCGGGCGCCTGTAGTCCCAGCTACTCGGGAGGCTGGGGCAGGAGAATGGTGTGAACTCAGGAGGTGGAGCTTACAGTGAGCCAAGATCGCGCCACTGCACTCCAGCCTGGGCGACAGAGCGAGACTCCATTTCAAAAAAAAAAATACAAAATTAGCCAGGCGTGGTGACGCGCGCCTATAATCCCAGCTACTTAGGAGGCTGAGGCAGGAGAATCGTTTGACCCTGGGAGGTGGAGGTGGTGGTGAGCTGAGATTGTGCCACTGCACGCCAGCCAGGGCGACAGAGCAAGACTCCGTCTTAAAAAAAAGTTAAACACGGCCGGGCGCGGTGGCTCACGCTTGTAATCCCAGCACTTTGGGAGGCCGAGGTGGGTGGATCACGAGGTCAGGAGATCGAGAC
>NW_026654060.1:0-9964 GCF_009828535.3 Hylobates moloch
TGAGCCACCGCTCCCGGCGAAAACTCTCTTTTCATTGTCTCTCTTTTTGAATGTATTCAAAATATGAACAGAAGTATTGTGCTGTCATATTAATAATACACAAAATTTTTGTTCAAGAGAAAATCAACTTTTACTTGGTAATAGTGTATTATCAACACTAAAGCCAATTTTAATAAAACCTTATAAAGCCAGGTGCGGTGGCTCACACCTGTAATCCTGGCCCTTTGGAAGGCTGAGGCGGTCGGATCAGGAGTTCAGGAAATCCGACCGGGCGCGGTGGCTCACGCCTGTAATCCCAGCACTTTGGGAGGCCGAGGCGGGCGGATCACGAGGTCAGGAGATCGAGACCATCCTGGCTAACACAGTGAAACCCCGTCTCTACTAAAAATACAAAAAATTAGTCGGGCGAGATGGCGGGCGCCTGTAGTCCCAGCTACTCGGGAGGCTGAGGCAGGAGAATGGCGTGAACCCCGGGGGGGCGGAGCCTGCAGTGAGCCGAGATCGTGCCACTGCACTCCAGCCTGGGCGACAGCAAGACTCTGTCTCAAAAAAAAAAAAAAAAAAAAAAAAAAAAAAAGGAGTTCAGGAAATCGAGACCATCCTGGCTAACAGAGTGAAATCCCGTCTCTACTAAACATACAAAAAATCAGCAGGGCCTTCTGGTATCCGCCTGTGGTCCCAGCTACTAGGGAAGCTGAGGCAAGAGAGTCGCTTGAACCCATGAGGTGGAGGTTGCGGTGAGCCAAGATCGCACCACTGCACTCCATCGTGGGCAACAGAGCGAGATTAACTAAAACTAAAACTAAATAAATAAATAAATAAAACCTTGTAAATCAACAAAATTTGTCATTTTTGACCTCTCGAGATATACATGTATATTTTGTAATCTCTTGTAATTTTTTGAACTTTTTATATTTTATTTTTATCTGCATTCTTTTTATTTTTTCAATTTGAAACCACCTTTAAGAAAATTCACACTGTTATAGGAGACAAAAAGATATCATTTAGAGATAGCCTCTGTGGCTCACACCTGTAATCCCAGAACTTTGGGAGGCCTAGGTGGGCGGATCACTTGAGGTCAGGAGTTCAAGACTAGCCTGGCCAACATGGTGAAACTCCAACTCTACTAAAAATACAAAAAATTAGCAGGTTGTGGTGGTGCACTTTTGTAGTCCCAGCTACTCTGGAGACCGAAGCAGAAGAATCGCTTGAACCCAGGAGGTGGAGGTTGTGTAAGGCCCAAGAGGTTCACCTTGCCCTTTGCCTAGACAGAGCTCATTCATCGAGACAGGGGAATTTGCGGAGGAAAAGCTAAATAATAAATTTGAACTCAATTGAATGTGGACACAAACAATGGTCACCAAGTCCCAGAACAGGTTGTGTGAGCCCCTTCAAGTGTTCATTCAGTGTTGTTTTGGAGAAATCTCTATTTCAATCTATTCCTATACATTAGTTATTGAAAAACAATAGGCAATCACAAAAACAAGTTGACATTTTTGTGATCCTTGTGCCCAGTCATGAAGGGCCCTCGTGACGGGGCCTCATGCAAAACAACTAGTTACAAAAGAGCTAGGGTACCAGACTGGGCTGAAGCTTCATGAGACCTCTTCTCATCTGTACAGGAATGAGTGGCTGACTCTGGAGCCCAAGCTGTTGCTTCCCATCTGGTGGTGAAGCCTCCATTGTCTGGTGAGTGCAATGTCCGACGCTAGAGCCCAGGCTGTTGCTTCCCATTCTGGTGGTGAATCCTCCATAGTCTGATGAGTGTAAATATATATATATCTTTTTTCCTTTCTCCTCTTCCCATTGCAATTTGCTTATTATATCAATCTACTTATTATAGCAATCTGCTTATTATATTGATATTCTTATTACATAATTTGCTTATTATATCTGCATTGCCATTTACGTGGAATGAAGCTCGTTTACCCTTAAAGGTATTGTGTGTGTGTCTTTCCTTCTCCCCCTCGTGCGATTCCCGCACAGAACATTTTTGGTGTCACGAACAGGATTCAAAAACAAAAGTGTGCCACTTTTTGGCAACAAGGACAGAGCGGGAGGCTCGAGGACTTCCCATATCCCCGGATGGAAACTCCCCCAGTTCTCTCCCTTGGCGATTGAATGGTCAAGGGGAACCGGCCTTTGTAAGAATTGGGAATCTAAATTGGTGCAATTTAGAACTTTGTGCGTGAAGTGCTGCAGGGAAT
This sequence comes from Hylobates moloch, assembly GCF_009828535.3. Taxonomy (NCBI): domain Eukaryota; kingdom Metazoa; phylum Chordata; class Mammalia; order Primates; family Hylobatidae; genus Hylobates; species Hylobates moloch. The sequence continues at coordinate 2,208 of NW_026654060.1, forward strand.
TCCAGTCAGCAAAGGAGATGCTGAGGGGATCTCCAAGAGTGGATGGTGTTTGCTTTCTGCTTATAAGACAACATGTCAAGATAGGGGCTGGTTGCATCCTATGGAATGCAGGGAAATAATTGATTTTACCAAAGGCGAAGGCTAAAATACTAGAATTTGCAACCCCTACCACTAAAAATGAGGCTCAGAAATTTATTGGCTAGTTTGGATTCTGGAGACATCATATTCCCCACTTGGGTAACATTTTACAACTTCTGCATACTGTCACTAGGAAACGCTATGACTTTGATTGGGGAGAGAAAGAGATCATGGCTTCCGAACAAGATAAACAAGCGGTGCAACTGGCCCTGGATCTATGACCCATTCGGGATGGGCCAGTAGAACTGCAAGTAACTGTCCTAGAGCAACATGCTAATTGGAGCCTTAGGCAGAAACAAGATGGGAAGAGGTACATTTCTGGTTTTGGACCCAGAAACTGCCAGAGGCCGGCAAAGCTTATACCCCTTTCGAGGAGGAATTGTTAGCTTGCTATTGGGCTTTGCTGGAAAAGAAACACCTCTCTTCAACCATGATGTCTTTATGAGGCTTGAAATTCCTATTATGACTTGGGTCATGAGTTCCCCCGAAACTTACCAGATAGGGCACGCCAAGGGGGAGACCTGGGGGAGTTTCCATTCCGGGATTTGGGACGTCCCCAAGTTTCCAGCCTTGGGCTGCAGAGTCAGAGACCGCACTCTCCAGACTGGAATATTCTCCACCAGACCAGGAAGCAACAGCCTGGGTTCCAGAGTGGGACACAGCACTCACCAGACTATGAAGGATTCACCACCAGACCAAGAAGCAATAGCCTGAGCTCCAGAGTCAGACACCACACTCATCAGACTGTGGAGGATTCACCACCAGACACGGAAGCAACAGCTTGGGCTCCAGAGTCCGCCACTCGTCCGTGCACAGACGAGGAGAGGTCTCATGAAGCTTCGGTGCACTCTGGGACCACAGATCTTTAGTAACGAGTAGTTTGGCCTAAGGCCCAGTCACCAAGGCTCTTCAGGACTGGGCTTAAGGAACACAAAAAGGTCAACTTGTTTTTGTGATTGTCTATTGTTTTTCAACAATAGTAGCTGTAATCCCAGCTACTCAGGAGGCTGAGGCAGGAAAATCGGGTGAGCGACACCACGCCACTGCACTCCAGCCTGGGTGACAAAGCGAGACTCTGTGTCAAAAAAAAAAAAAAAAAATAGCTTTAGTATTGATAATACACTACTACCAAAGTAAACGTTGATTTTCTCTTGAACAAAAATTTTATGTATTATTAATATGCCAGCAAAATACTTCTGTTCACCTTTTGAATATATTCAAAAAGAGAGTGAGTACAAAAGAATTTCCTCATGCTCCGGGGTGGGCCTGGCTCAGCTCAGGAAGGAAGCTCTGCCTGTAAAGGCTGCCCCTTAGGCTGTCTCTCTTCACTCAGCACAGCGCCTGTTCACATCTTCTGTCAGTCAGGGCCTGAGGGGCGGGACCTAAAGCATTATCCAATCATGGACGCTGGGCTGGAAACCGTCCAATCAGGCACGCAGCTGGAGCGAAGAGGACGGCTTTCCGCTTTTGGCGCGGCCTTTGTCTGCAGCTGCGGTCCGAGCTTCAGGTCTCCTCTTCACTGGTCTGTGTCCTATTCTCCTGGAGGCCTCTGTGGCCCTGTGACCTGCAGGTATTGGGAGATCCACAGCTAAAACGCCAAGACCCCCTGGAAGCCTAGAAATGGTGAGAGTGCCGGGCCGACATCCCGACAGAGGAAGAGGGGCAGGGTGGAACCGGTGGGAAGTGACTGTGGCGGGACTCAGGCTTCTTCGCAGTCAGCTCCACAATGTGCGCCCCAAGTTCTCCTTGCCCAGGTTGGCCTTAGTCCCCTTCAGCCTTAAGATGGCGACTGTGCTGACAGCCGGGCCCCCGGGCCTCCTCTCGCAGTGACTGTGCCCTGGCCTGGAGCGCTTTCTGGGCAGCTCTGCAGCGGCAGCGCCGCGTTTCTCCCAGATTTTGCAGGGACCATGGGAGGGTCGTCAGGGGAGAATCCTGACTCGGGATATGGGTTCATGAATGAGAAGAGCTTTGGTCCGTGGGGTTCACAGTTTCTCTTTTCTGTTATTAAAAATGTATGGAATACGGGAGGCGGAGCTTGCAGTGAGCCGAGATTGCGCCACTGCACTCCAGCCTGGGCGACAGAGCGAGACTCCGTCTCAAAAAAGAAAAAAAAAGTATGGTGCCCGGCGCAGTGGCTCACGCCAGTAATCCCAACACTTTGGGAGGCTGAGAACGGCTGATCACTTGAGGTCAGGAGTTGAAGACCAGCCTGGGCAAAATGGGGAAACCCCATCTCTACAAAAAAAAATAGAAAAATTAGCTGAGTGTGATGGCGAATGTCTCTAGTCCCAGCTTCTCGGGAGGCAGAGGAGAGAGAATCGCTTGAACCCAGGAGGCGGAGGTTGCAGTGAGCTGACATCACACCACTGCACTCCAGCCTCGGTGACAGAGCAAGACTTTGTCTAAAAAAAAAAAAAAAATTATGGGAGTCACCGCAAAAATATCAAATTTAATCAAACAGACATTCGAGAGCACCCAGCTATAGTTCGTAGTTTGCGGTCCATGGGAGGGGCTTGAAGGAAACACATTTATAAGGTGCATGATGAAGAAAACCATATTCAATAATTCAACACGTATAGTTACGTAGTTTCTTAATTTGTACAATTAAGGTGGAAATTTCCTAGTTATGTCATCAGAGTTTAATTGGCAGTTTATGGTTTTTTAAGCCTGAATTTTGTTTCCCGAATGTAATTTAGCAAAAACTGCACTTGAGTTTAGATTTTTATTTTAGAAGCAGGAATCCGAGGACTAGACCCTCCTCAGTCTAATTGCCTGCCACTTAATTATTTTCACACCCCACAGGGGACTGATTTTTCCCTAGCATTTTTCACATGTGTCCTAAGCAGGGCCTCAAATGTACCCCATGTTCCTCAATTAATCATTTTTTTTAAAAGCATTGCATAACACTATTGAAAAGACTTGTTTTCTCTTTGTAAATATTTCCCAGAAGAAAGCAAAGAATAATCCCCTGACACTGTATTGTAAAAAATATCTGTGCCTGCTTTTCTTTTGTTGTTTTTGTTTTTTGAGACGGAATCTGGCTCTATTGCCATGCTGGAGTGCAGTCGCGCGATCTCTATTTACTGCAACCTCCGTCTCCTGGGTTCAAGCAATCCTCCTGCCTCAGCCTTTCCAGTAGCTGGGGCTACAGGCACCCTCCACCACGCCCAGCTAATTTCTTGTTTTTTTTTCTGTTTTGTTTTGTTTTGTTTTTTCTGAGACAGAGTCTCGCTTTTTCACCCGGGCTGGAGTGCAGTGGCTCAATCTCAGCTCACTGCAAGCTCCGCCTCCCGGATTCACGCCATTCTTCTGCCTCAGCCTCTCCGAGTAGCTGGGACTACAGGCGCCCGCCACCACGCCCGGCTAATTTTTTTTTTTTTTTGTATTTTTGGTAGAGACGGGGTTTCACCGTGGTCTCGATCTCCTGACCTCGTGATCCGCCGGCCTCGGCCTCCCAAAGTGCTGGGATTACAAGCGTGAGCCACCGCGCCCGGCTAATTTATTGTATTTTAAGCAGAGACGGGGTTTCACCATCTTGGCCAGGATGGTCTCAATCTCTTGACCTCGTGATCCACTCGCCTTCGCCTTCCAAAGTGCTGGGATTAGAGGCGTGAGCCACCGCGCCTGGCTCCTCTTTTTCTTTAATTTTTCCAGAGAACTTACCAAAATGTTTTTGGGTCAAGATTACTCTTTGAAAACTTTGTAGGGTGATGTGTCCTCAGCTATCCTTCAGTTTTTTTTCTGGGCCTGAGTTTTAGTACTTTCTGGGAATAAACCAAGATACCCACCGTGGCTTTGTCTCCTAGAGTGTCTACTGAATTAGCTCTTGGGTCATTTTCTCCCATAGGACCACCTGAAGTATACACTATAGCCTCTCAAAAGAGCAGGCGACAGCCTTGGGTCTGAAAGGCATCTCCTGGTGCGCATTTTTTTTTTTTTTTTCTGAAAAGCTAACCCCTTGAGGCCGTGTGCAGTGGCTCACGCCTATAATCCCAGCACATTGGGAGGGCGAGGTGGGTGGGTCACCTGAGGTCAGGAGTTCCAGACCAGCCTGGAACCTGGCCAACATGGTGAAACCCCATCTCTACTAAAAAACACAAAAAATCAGCCGGGTGTGGTGGCGGGCGCCTGTAATCCCAGCTACTCGGGAGGCTGAGGCAGGAGAATGGCGTGAATCCGGGAGTCAGAGGTTTCAGTGAGCCCAGATTGCGCCATTGCACTCCAGCCTGGGCAACAAGAGCAAGACTCGATCTCACACACACAAAAAAAGAAAGAAAAGCTAACCCCTTGAGACATGAAGATTTTCTTCACCCAACCTAGCTTCCAATTCTTGGAGACATATTGCTTGTCAGCCAATCAGCTGCTGGTATTGAGGGGAAAACAAATAATTTCTGCCCTCTGGATTCTCTTGGTGGGGGGCGGGCAGAAAAATAGTGAAAGAAAAATAGTGAAAAATTTGTTTTAAAAAAACACTCCAAAAGACAAAAGAAAACTGACCCCAGGGAGATGGCGTAAAAATTTATGAAGTATATTTGCTTTTCTTATGAAGGTGTAAAATGCAAGCACTTTAGCCAGGTGCAGTGACTCATGCCTGTAATCCCAGCATTTTGGGAGGCGGAGGCAGGTAGATCACTTGAGGTCAGGAGTTCCACACCAGCCTTCCCAACATAGTGAAATTCCGTCTCTACTAAAAATACAAAAATTAGTAGGGTATGGTGACGCATACTTTGTAGTTTCAGCTGCTTGGGAGGCTGAGGCAGGAGAATGACTTGAACCCTTGAACCTGGGATGCAGAGGTTGCAGTGAGCTGAGATCACGCCATTGCACTCCAGCCTGGGCAACAGAGCAAGACTCCAACTCAAAAAAAAAAAAGGAAATATTTTATTTTAAGCCTGGCATGGTGGCTCACACCTGTAATCCCAGCACTTCGGGAGGCCAAGACATGCAGATCACCTGAGGTCACAAGTTTGAGACCAGCCTAGGCAACATGGTGAAACCCTGTTTCTGCTTAAAATGCAAAAATTAGTCGGGCATGGTGGCAGGCGCCTATATTCCCAGCTACTCGGGAGGCTGAGGCAGGAGAACTTCTTGTACCCGGGATGCAGATGTTGCAGTGAGCCAAGATCACGCCACTGTACTTCTGCGTGGGTGACAGAGCGAGATTCCGGCTCAAGAAAAAGACAGAAATATTTTATTTTTACCACTGAAGACAAATTCAGCTGATTTTTTTTAATGAGAAAAAGGAGAAAATGTGCAGAGTGTGTGTCTGGCTCTGTGATAGGTAAGAAAAGGGAGCACCATCTAAGTTGTAATGGGAAGAGTGTTTCTTTCCATAAACTGTTACTGGAGCACATATAGGATGGAGAATTGTATTTTTTTTTTTTTTTTTTGAGACGGAGTCTCCCTCTGTCACCCAGGCACCCAGGCTGGAGTGCAGTGGCGCGATCTCAGCTCACTGCAAGCTCTGCCTCCCGGGTCACACCATTCTCCTGCCTCAGCCTGTAGCTGGGACTACAGGCACCCGCCACAACACCCGGCTAATTTTTTGTATTTTTAGTAGAGACGGGGTTTCACCGTGGTCTCAATCTCCTGACCTCGTGATCCACCCGCGTCGGCCTCCCAAAGTGCTGGGATTACAAGCATGAGCCACCGCACCCGGCCAGGATGGAGAATTGTATTAATCGCAAATATTTTCCGGCATTATCTATGCGTTTCATCTTTCCCCATCTCTTTTCTTTGTTCTATGCGTTTCTTCCATTTGGCTTTTCCTGGGCTGCATCTTATATATGAAACTGGTAAACATAACTACAGTGTTTCGCTGAGTTCTGTGAGTAGCTCTACCAAATTATTCAACTTCAGGGAGGTCATGGCAGCCCCAAATATTAAACATTAGCTCAGAAGTTTACATGGGCCCATGGGGTTTGTGATTGGCATCTGCAGTGAGGACAATGTTGGGACCCGAGCAATGAATCAGAGTGTTCTGACTGTGGGTGGTGTCAGAATTTAAATGTTAGACAATAAGTTGTTGGAGAATTTTTTGATGTTCAGCAAACTCTACAGATTTGGTGCCAGAAATAAGATATGACAGAGTCCTTGCCTGGAATAAAACTCTGGGTGTTTGGGAAAGAGAGACTGCTCTCCTGTACACAGGCAGTCACACTGCCCATTGTCCTGTGATTCCAGGTCTTCTCCCAGGGTGACAGAGGCCTGAAAACTGAGAGGAAAGGAGATCTGATGACAGACCGCCTTTTCACACAGCTGCTACCACAGGATTCCCACCCACTCACAAACACACACACTAGATATTGGCATGTCCACACTCCTCCCAGGACTAGGCACCCCCCTCAGGAACTTCACCATGGCGTTTTTGATCCAAGTGTTTTTTGTTTGTTTGTTTGTTTGTTTGTTTGAGACAGAGTCTCTCTCTGTCACCCAGGCTGGAGTGCAGTGACGCAATCTCGGCTCACTGCAAGCTCCGCCTCCTGGGTTCACCCCATTCTCCTGCCTCAGCCTCTCCGAGTAGCTGGGACTACAGGCGCCCGCCACCACGCCCGGCTAATTTTTTTGTATTTTTAGTAGAGACGGGGTTTCACCGTGGTCTCGATCTCCTGACCTCGTGATCTGCCCGCCTCGGCCTCCCACAGTGCTGGGATTACAAGCGTGAGCCACCGCGCCCGGCCGATCAAGTGTTTTTTGCCAAAAAAAACACAAGTGTCTACAAGTCTCCTGGTATATCAATCTGCTGCAGCAACCTGTTTTTTCTACCAAACTAGGGTTCTGGACCACCTGTTCATAATCTCGTCTGCATGCATGCACACAGAAATAAATCAGTACAGCCCCACTGGGACCACCATCTGTAGCAAAAATCAGTCCTTTCACCTACATTGCACTCTCCCACCCTGGGATTTTTTTTTTCTTTTAGCATTAATTTTTGTTTCGGGGTACTCAATGTGGGTTTGTTATACAGCTAAAATTGTGTCACAGGGATTTGGTGTGTAGATTATTTTGTCCCTGAGGTACTACCAAACAGGTATGTTTTCTGATCCTCTGAGTCCTCGCACCCTCCACCCTCAACTAGTCCTCAGTGTCTGTTGTTCTTTGTGTTCGTGTGTTCTTATTATTTAGCTCTTACTTATAAATAATAGCATGCATTTGGTTTTCTTTTTGTGCATTAGTTTTCTTTTTGATTTGGTTTGTTTTTTGTTTTTGTTTTTTGTTTTTGTTTTGAGACGGAGTCTTGCTCTGTCGCCCAGGCTGGAGTGCAGTGGCGCAGTCTTGGCTCACTGCAAGCTCCACCTCCCAGGTTCACGCCATTCTCCTGCCTCAGCCTCTCCGAGTAGCTGGGACTACAGGCGCCCGCCACCACGCCCTGCTAATTTTTTGTATTTTTAGTAGAGACGGGGTTTCACTGTGGTCTCGATCTCCTGACCTCCTGATCCGCCAGCCTCGGCCTCCCAAAGTGCTGGGATTACAAGCGTGAGCCACCGCGCCAGGCTGTTGTTTTTTTTTTTTTTTTGAGACAGAGTCTCGCTCTTTCACCCAGGCTGGAGTGCAGTGGCTCGATCTTGACTCACTGCAGGCTCCGCCCCCCGGGGTTCACGCCATTATCCTGCCTCAGC
>NW_026654061.1:0-1634 GCF_009828535.3 Hylobates moloch
TCTACTTCCCTCCATTGCAGTCCACTCCACTTCACTCCACTTCATTTCATTCCTTTCCATTCCACTCCAATCTACCACACTCCTCTCCATTCCATTCATTTCCAATACAGTGCACTCCACTGTACTCCATTCCATTCCATTCTATTCGTTATCATTCCATTCCATTATATTCCATTCCATTCCATTAATTTCCTTTCCATTCCATTACTTTCCTTTCCATTCCATTACTTTCCATTCCATTCCATTCTACTCCCATCCACTCCACTCCAATCCCCTGCATTTCATTCCTTTCTATCCCATAGCATTGCATTCCATTCCGTTCCCCTCCATTCCAATCCACTCCATTCCTTTCTCCTCCAATCCACTCCACTGCACACCACTGCTCTTTTTTCCATTTCGTTCCTTTCCATTCTATTCCATTCCATTCCATTCCATTCCATTCCATTCCATTCCATTCCATTTTTTATATTAAATTCCAATCCACTGCACTCCAGTTAATTCCATTCCATTCCATTCCATTCAACTCCACTCTTCTAAACTCCACTCCTCGCCATACCAGTGCATTCCATTCCTTCCCTTCTGCCTTCATTCCAATCCACTCCATTGCATTCCATTCTATTCCATTCCATTCCAGTCCATTGTACTCCATTCCACTCAACTACATTCTTCTCCTTTCTTCTCTATTCCACTCCACAACCCTCCACTGCACTTTTTTCCATTCCTTTCCATTCCATTCTTATCCATTCCTTTCCTTTCCATTCCATTCCATTCCATTCCACTCAATTCCGTTCCCTTCCCCTCCACGCAAATACACTCCAATCCACTGAAATCCATTCCACTCCATTGCTATCCACCTGAATCCAACCTTCTCCTCTCCATTCCACTCCACTCGACTTCACTCCATTCCATTCTTTCCCTTTCCACTCCACTCCACCACAATCCTCTCCATTCCATTCATTTCCAATACACTGCTTTCCACTCCACTTCATTCCGTTCCATTCTTTTAAATTCCTTTTCATTCCGTTCCATTGCATTCCATTCCACTCCATTACTTTCCATTGCATTCCTTTCTTCTCCAATCCACTCCACTGCATTCCATTCCTTTCAATTAAAATCCCATCTTCTCCATTCCACTCCTCTCCAATCCACTGAATTCCATTCCTCCACAGTCTCCTCCATTCCAGTCCACTCCATTCCATTCCATTCCACTCCATGCCATTCCATTCCAGTCCACTTCATTCCAATCCATTCCATTCCATTGCATTGCATTCCATTCCATTCCTTTCCATTCCACACCTTTCCTCTCCACTCATGTCCCTTTCTTTCTTCTCCATTCCACTCCACTACACTCCACTGCATTTATTCCACTCCATTCCATTCCATTCCATTCCATTCCATTCCATTCCAGTCCATTCCATTCCATTCTTTTCCAGTAGAATCCACTCCACTCCACTCCACTCCAATACCTTCCATGACATTACATTCAAATGAAATCCAATCTTCTCCACTGCACTATTCTCCACTCCACTGCATTCCATTCCTTCCTGTTCACCTCCATTCCGATCAACTCCATTACAATCCATTCCATTCCATTCCATTCCATTCCATTCCATTCCATTCCATTCCATTCCATT
>NW_026654061.1:1644-9959 GCF_009828535.3 Hylobates moloch
TTCCATTCCATTCCATTCCATTCCATTCCATTCCATTCCATTCCATTACACTCTATTAACTCCATTCCACTCCTTTCTTTCTTCTCCATTCCACTCCACTACACTCCACTGAAATTTTTTCCATTCATTCCCTTCCATTCAGTTCCATTCCATTCCATTCAATTCAAATGCTCTCTTCTGCACTCCACTTCTCTCCACACCACTGCATTCCATTCCTTCCCATACACCTCCATTCCAATCCACTCCCATCCTTTCCATTCCAATCCATCCCATTCCATTCCACTCCATGCCACTCAACTGCACTCCCTTCCTTTCTTCTCTGTGCCTCTCCACTGCACTCCACTGGACTTTTTTACATTCCATTCCATTCTATTCCATTCCATTCCATTTCTCTGCATTCCACTGCATTCCATTCCATTCCAATCTATGCCATTCTTTTCCAATATAATCCACTCCACTCCTCTAAAATCGATTCCTTTCCATTCCATTGATTTCAAATCTACTCTTCTGCCCTCCACTACTCTCCACATGATGGCATTCCATTCCTTCCTATTCGTCTCCATTCCAATCCCCTCCTTTCCATTGCATTCAATTCCATTCCATTCCATTCCGTTCCTTTCCATTCCATTCCTTTCGATTCCACTCCAGATCTTTTCACTCCATTCAGTTGCACTCCACTCCCTTCCTTTCTTCTCCATTCCACTCCACTGCACTCCACTGACTTTATTCCATTCCCTTCCATTCCATTTCATTCCATTCCACTCCATTCCATGCCATGCATTCCATTGCATTCCATTCCATTCCATTTCATTCCATTCCATGCCATACCGTTCCATTCCATTCCATTCCATTCCATTCCATTCCATTCCATTCCATTCCATTTCATTCCATTCCATTCCATTCCATTCCATTCCTTTCCTTTCCATTCCGATCCATTCCATTCCATTCCATTCCATTCCATTGTTTTCCCCTAGAATCCTCTCCACACTTCTCCAATCGATTCCATTCCATTCCATTGCAATCAATTCTTATCCACTCTTCTCCACTCCTCTCCACTCCACTGCATTCCGTTCCTTCCCATTCCCCTACATTCCATTCCACTCCACTCCATTCCATTCCATTCCACTCCATTCAATTCCATTCCATACCAAACCACTCGAATCCACTCACTTACTCTCTTCTCCCTTCCACTCCACTGCACTCCCTTGTACTTTTGTCCATTCCATTCCAATCTATTCCACTCAGTTCCATTCCTTTCCATTCCATTCCTCTCCATTCCATTCTATTCCATTCCATTCCATTCCATTCAATTCTATTCTTTAACACTAGAATCCACTCCATTCCACTGCAATCCATTCCACTCCATTTCATTAAATTCAAGTCAACCCTTCTCCACTTAATCCTCTCCAGTCCTCTGCATTCCATTGCTCCCCATTCGCCTCCACTCCAGTCCACTCCATTCCATTCCATTCCATTCCATTGCATTCCATTCCATTCTATTCCATTCCTTGCCAAGCCCTTCCACTCAGCTTGACTCCCATCTTTTCTTCTCCATTCCAATTAAATGCTCTCCACTGCAATTTATTCCTTTACATTCCATTCCATTCCATTGCATTCCATCCATTCCATTCCATTCCATTCAATTACATTCCCTTCCATTCCCCTCCACGCAACTGCACTCCAATCCATTGCATTCCATTCCCATCAATTGTATTGTATTCCATTCCATTGCTTTCCATTCCATTCCATTCTACTCCAATACACTCCACTCCAGTCCACTGCATTCCAGTCCATTCCATTCAATTCCGTTGCGTTAAATTCTCTTCAGTTCAAAACCACTGTTCTCCACTACGCTCCTCTCCACTCCACTGCATCCCATTCCTTCCATTCGCCTGCATTCCACTCCACTCCATTCTATTACATTACATTCCCTTCCCTTCCATTCCATTCCAGTCCATTCCACTCCACTCCACTCTCTTCCTTTCTTCTCCATGCAACTCCACTACCCTCCACTGCACTTTTTTCCATTCCATTCCATTGCATTCCATTCCATTGCATTCCATTCCATTGCATTCCATTCCATTCCATTCCATTCCGTTAAATTCCTTTTCCATTCTTCTCCACTAGAATCCACTCCACTACACTTCAATCCATTCCATTCCATTCAATTCAAGTGCACTCTTTTGAACTCCACTCTTCTCCAATCAACTGTGTTCCATTCCTCCAAATTTGCCTCCCTTCCAGTCAACTCCATTCCATTCTATTCCATTCCATTCCATTCCACTCCATAACACTCCACTACACTCCCATCCTTTCTTCTCCTTTCCACTCCACTGCACTGTTCTGCACTTTTTTCCATTCCATTACATTCCACTCCACTTCACTGCCATCTTTTCTTCTCCCTTCCACTCCACTGCACTCCACTGCAATTTTTTCCCTTCCAATCCATTCCATTCCATTACTTTCCTTTCCATTCCATTCCATTCCATTCCATTCCATTCCATTCCATTCCATTCATTTTATTCCATTCCTTTACACTCCACGCGTCTCCACTCCAATCCAGTCCATTGCATTCCATTCCATTTTATTCTATTCCATTCCATTTCTTTTTATTTCATTCCATTCTACTCCAATCCACTCCAGTCATATCCACTGCATTCCAATCCATTCCATTCCAATGCAATAAATTCCATTCAATTCATATCCATGCTTCTCAACTCCACTGCTGTCCACTCCACTGCATTCCATACCATTGTATTCTCCTGTATTCCACTCAACGCTGTTCCATTCCCTTCCTTTCACACCTTTCCACTCCACTACACAACCTTCTTTTCTTCTTCATTCCACTCCGCTGCCCTCCACTGCACTTTTTTCCATTGCATTCTATTCCATTCCATTCCATTCCAATCCATTCCATTCCACTCGATTCCATTCTATTCCTTTTGATGCCATTCCATTCCATTCCATTCCATTCTTTTCCACTATAATCCGCTCCACTCCACTCCAATCCATTCCATTCCATTCCATTCAAATCCACTCTTCTCCACTCCACTCCTCTCCCCTCCACTGCATTCCATTCTTTCCCATTCGCCTCCATTCCCGTTCACTCCATTCCATTCCATTGCATTCCACTCCATTCCATTCCATTCCATTCCATTCCTTTCCATTCCACTCCATTCCATTCCATTCCATTCTATTCCATTCTCCTCCATGCAACTCCACCCCAATCCACTCCATTTCATTCCATTCCATTCTCTTTCATTCCAACTGAATCCAGTCTAGTCCCCTCCATTCCAATCCACTCCAATCCTCTCCATTCCATTCCTTCCCATTCCACCCCACTACATAGAACTCCTCTGCATTCCATTCATCTCCAATACAGTGTAATACACTGCACTCCATTCGATTCCATTCTTTTTCATTCCGTTCCATTGTATTCCATTACATTCCATTATATCCATTCCATTCCTTTCTACTCCATTCCACTCCACTCCAATCCACTGAATTCCATTCCATTCTTTCCCATTTCATGGCATAGTTTTCCATTGAGTTCAAATCCACTCTGCTCCTCTCCACTCCGCTCCACCCCACTGCATTCCATTCCTTCCCATTCATCTCCATTCCAATCCACTCTATTCCATTCCATTCCTTTCCATTCCATTCCATTCCATTCCATTCCATTCCATTCCATTCCATTCCTTTCCATTCAGTTCCATTCCATTCCATTCCATTCTTTTCCACTAGAATCCACTCTTCTCTACTCCATTCCATTCCATTCCAATACACACTTATCCCCTCCACTCCACTCCAGTCCATTGCCTTCCATTCCTTCCCATTTGCCTCCAATCCAGTCAAATCCCTTCTATTCCATTCCATACCATTCCATTCCACTCCACTCCTCTCCCTTCTGTTCTTCTCTTTTCCATTTCACTACACTCCACTGTACTTTTCCCTTACCATTCCATTCCATTCCATTCCTTTTTATTCTTTCCATTAATTCTTTTCCATTCCATTCCTTTACATTCCACTACACTACAGTCCATTCCATTCCATTCCATGCCATTCCATTCCATTTCATTCCATACGATTCCTTTCCATTGCATTCTTTTTCACTGGAATCCACTCCACTCCACTCCAATCCTTTCCGTTCCATTCCATTCAATTCAAATCCCCTCTTCTCCACTCCACTCCTTTTCACTCCACTGCATTCCATTCCGTCCAATTTGCCTCCGTTCCATTCCAATCCATTCTATTCTATTCCATTCCATTTCACTCCACTCCACTACACTCCCTTCCTTTCTTCTCCATTCCACTGGACTGTACTCCAATGCGCTTTTCTCCATTCAGTTCCATGCCATTGTATTTCATTTCATTCCATTCCATTCCATTTCATTGTATTCCATTCCAATCCATTAAATTACGTTCCATTCCATTCCATTCCCCTGCACGCAATTCCACTGCAATCCACTGAATTCCATTCTATTCCGTTTATTCCATTCTGTTCCATTCCATCGCATTGCATTCCAACCAATTCAAATCCAATCTTCTCCACTCCACTCCTCTCCAGTAAACTGCCTTCCTTTCTGTCCATTCACCTCCATTCTAGTCCATTCCAAACCATTGACTTCCTTTCCGTTCAATTGCATTCTAGTCCATTCCATTGTATTCCATTCCAATCCATTCCATTCCTTTCCATTCTAATCCCATCCATTCCACCCCAATCCACTTCCTTCCTTTCTTCTCCTTTCAATCAACTGAACACCACTGCACTTTTTTCCATTCCATTCCATTCCATTCCATTCCCCCTCCAATACATTCCATTCCCGTCAATTCAATTCCACTCTTCTACTCTACACTCCTTTCCAAACAGTGCATTACATTCCTTCCCATTTGCCTCCATTCCATTCCATTCCATTCCTTTCCACTCCACTGCACTCCAACCCACACCCTTCCTTTCTTCACCATTCCACTCCACTGCACTGCGCTGCTCTTTTTTCCATTCCATTCCATTGCATTGCATTCCATTCCATTCCATTCCATTCCTTTCCTTTCCATGCACCTACATTCCAATCCACTGCATTCCATTCCATTCCATTCTATTCCATTCCAATCCATTCCAACTGATTCCACTCTACTACCCTCCACTCCACTCCACTTCACTCAACTCTATTCCATTCCTTCCCATTCCACTCCAATCCACTACACTCCTCTCTATACCATTCAATGCCAATACACTGCACACCACTCCACTCCATTCCATTCCTTTCCTTTCCAGTGCATTCCATTCCATTCAATAGAAAACCGTTATTCTCCACTACACTCCTCTCCACTCCACTGTATTCGATTGCATAACATTCCCCTCCATTCCATTGCACTACATTCCATTCAATTCCTTTCCATTTCATTCCGCCCTATTCCACTCCAATCCACTCCCTTCCTTTGTTCTCCATTTAACTCCAATACACTCCACTGCACTTTTTTCCATTCCATTCCATTCCATTCCATTCCATTTCGTTCCATTCCATTCCATCCAATTCCATTGCATTCCATCCCATTCCATTCCATCCCATTCCATCCCATCCCATTCTCCATTCCATTCCATTCCATTCCTTTCAATTACATTCCGTTCCATTCTTTCCATTCCTTTCCTTTCCATTCCATTCCATTCACTTCTGTTTCATTCTATTCCATTCTTTTCCACTGGAATCCAGTCCGCTACACTCCAATCCATTCCATCCCATTCCATTCAATTCAAATGCATTCTATTCCACTCCACACCTCTCCAATCTGCTGTATTAAATTCCTTCCAATTCGCCTTCATTCCAGTTTACTCCATTCCATTCCATTCCATTCCATTCCATTCCATTCCATTCCATTCCTTTCCATTCCATTCCATTCCATAACACTCCATTCCACTCTCTTCCTTTCTTCTCCTTTCCACTACACTACACTCCGATCCTCTTTTTTCCATTCCTTTCCATACCATTAAATTCCATTCCATTCTATTCCATTCCATTCCATTCCATTCCATTCCATTGTCTTCTGTTCTGTTTCATTCCATTCCATTCCATTCTTTTCTACGAGAATACGCTCCACTCCACTCCGCTTCATTGCATTCCATTCCATTCCATATAAGCCTACTATTCTCCACCCCACTCCTCTCCACTCCGCTGCATTCCATTCCATCCCTTTCGCCTCCATTCCTCACCACTCCATTCCATTCCATTCCATCGCATTCAAATCCACTCTTCTCCTCTCCACTACTCTCCACTCTACTGCATTCCATTCCGTTCATTCGCCTATATTCCAGTCCTCTCCATTTCATTGCATTCCATTCCATTCTATTCCATTCCATTCCATTCCTTTCCGTTCCATTGCATTCCATTCCACTCCACTCCACTAACTTCCTTTCTTCTCCATTTCACTCCACTGCACTCTACTGCACTTTTTTCCATTTCATTCCATTCCACTTCATTTTATTCCATTATATTCCAGTCCATTCCATTCCATTCAATTACGATCCATTGCATTGCATTCCATTCCATTCCATTCCATCCCAGTCTACTCCACTAAATTCCTTTCTACTCCATTCCACAATAATGCACTCCGCTGCACTTTTTTCCAATCCATTCCATTCCCTTCCATTCCATTCCATTCCATTCTATTCCTTTCCCCTCTCTCAGTTCCACTCAAAATCACTGCATTCCATTTCTTTCCATTCCATTCCATTCCATTCCACCTGGGTCCACTCTACTACTCTACATTCCACTCCACTCAATTCCACTCCATTGCATTCCTTCCCATTCCACTCAAATGCCCTCCACAACTCTTCTTTCCATTCATTTCCAATGCACTACACTCCACTCTTCTCCATTCCATTCCTTTTCATTCTGTTCCATTGTATTGCATTCCGTTCCATTACTTTCCTTTAAATGGCATTCTCCTGCAATCCTCTCCATTCCAATCCACTGCATTCCATTCCATTCCTTTGCATTGCATTCTTTCCCATGATATACTAATCCAGACATCCCCACACCACTCCTCTCCACTGCACTGCATTCCATTCCTTCCCACTTGCCTGCATTCCAGTCCACTCCATTCCATTACAATCCATTCCATTCCATTCCAGTGCATTCGACTACATTCCACTCCATTCCACTCCCTTCCTTTCTTCTCTATTCCACTCCACTGCACTCCGCAGCACTTTTTTCCATTCCATTCCATTCAATTCAAATGCACTCTACGTCACTCCACTCCTCTCCAATTCTCTGTATTCCATTCCTTCCCATTCGCCTCCATTAGTGTTTACTCCATTCCATTCCATTCCATTCCATTCCATTCCATTCCATTCCATTCCATTCCATTCCATTCCATTCCTTTCCATTCCATTCCATTCCACTACATAACACTCCACTCCACTCCCTTCCTTTATTCTCCATTCCACTACACTACACTCAACTGCATTTTTCCATTCCATACAATTCCATTCCGTTCCGTTCCGTTCCATTCCGTTCCATTCCATTCCGTTCCATTCCATTCAGTTCCGTTCCATTCCATTCCAATTTTTCACTAGAATCCACTCCACTTCACTCCGCTTCATTCCATTCCGTTCCATCCCATTCAAATTCACTCTTCTCCCCTCCAATCTTCTAGTCTCCCCTGCATTCCATTGCTTCCTTTCACCTCCTTTCCAGTCCAATCTATTCCAGTACATTCCATTCTATTCATTCCATTCCATTCCATTCCACACTATTCTATTGTATTCCTTTCTTTCAAGAAGTTCTCAATCTGTCACCCTGGCTGGATTGCAGTTGTACAATATCAGGTCAAATTTTATTTCACCGATCCATTCCATTCCATTCCATTCCATTCCATTCCATTCCATTCCATTCCATTCCGCTGATTCAGTTCCATTGAACTCCATTCCAATCCATTCCATTCCCTACAATTCCATTCCATTCCACAGTATTCTATTCTATTCCTTTCTTTCAACAAGTTCTCAATCTGTCACCCTGCCTGGATTGCAGTGGTACAATGTCAGCTCACATTTTCTTCCACTATTCCATTCCAATCCATTTCATTCCATTCCATTCCATTGCGCTCCATTCCGTTCCATTGCACTCCATTCCGTTCCATTGCACTTCATTCCTTTCCATTCCATTCCGTTCCGTAGCGTGCCGATCCATTCCGTTCAATTCCGTTCCATTGCATTCTATTACATTCCGTTCTGTTCCGTTCCATTCCATTCCGATTTGTGCCATTCGGTTGTGCTCTGTTCCAATTCGTCCATTCCATTTCATTCCATTCCATTCCAC
>NW_026654062.1:0-9958 GCF_009828535.3 Hylobates moloch
TCCCTTCCCTTTTCTTCTTTTCTTTTTCCTTTTCTTTCTTTGATAGAGTCTTACTCTGTCACCCAGGCAGGAGCACATTGGTGTCATCTCATCTCACTGCAACCTCTCCCTCCTGGGTTCAAATGAGTCTCATGTCTCAGCCACTGGAATAGCTGGTTACAGGCACCTGCCACCATGCCTGGCTAATTTTTGTATTTTTGTAGAGCTAGGGTTTCGCCAGGTAGGCCAGGCTGGTCTGGAACTCCTGGCTTCAAGTGATCCACCTGCCTCAGCCTCCTCAAGTGTGGGAATTACAGGCATGAGCCACTGCACTTAGACAATATTCGATGTTTCTATAGATAATTCAGTTACTTTATAATCAAATAATGATTATTAATTTTTCTTATATTCTAGAGCCATCTTGAACTTTTCACTATTTTAATTAAACTTCTGTATCCACGTGCTTCTCTACCCCTTTTAGGTTCCTTCCTTCCTATCTTTGAGCTTCCATGATAAGAATTCAAATCACACTTAACTGTGTTTTCCCCAACCTCACTGGATGTTCTCCTGGTTTTCATTGTTGGCTTTTATCCTAAACACATACTTTTAATATAGATGTTCTCCACTACTTCATCCTGGGCTGCTTCTGTTTATTTATTTATTGCAACCTCCGCCTCCCGAGTTCAAGCAATTCTCTGCCTCAGTCTCCCGAGTAGCTGGGATTACAGGCACCCACCACTGTGCCCAGCTAATTTTTTGTATTTTTAGTAGATATGGGGTTTCACCATCTTGGCCAGATTGATCTTGAACTCCTGACCTCGTGATCCACCCGCCTCGGCCTCCCAAAGTGCCGGGATTACAGATGTGAGCCACCGCGCCCAGCCTGTTTTTGTGTTTTTATATACTTTTCACCGATGTCTTAAAAGTAGCATGTCCTGAACTAAACTCTTGGTTTTATTCCCAAAATCTAGATTGTGCTTGTACTTAGAGAGTAAATCTCTTAATACCTGCCTACAAGAAGTCACATAATGTCTCTGCTGCCACCTCTCCTGTTTCCTTCCAACCTTTCACTTGCTCTGTAGGTTCTAGTAACATTAACCTTTGTTCATTTCTTGAACATAGGAAGCACATTAATGCTTCAGGACACTGTCCATCCTGAACTCTTTGCTCACCATGCTCTTTCTTTAGGTCTTACCTTAAATAAGACATCCTCAGAGAGCCAAATGAGACATCCTCAGAGAGCCTGTTCCAACTGCTCATCTACATTTATCAACTCACACACCCTTTAGTCTCTATTTCAACATCCTTTGTTTGTTAACAGTACTAATGACTCTAGTTTGCAATTATTCTGTTTTATCTATGAGAATATAAGTTTCAGAAAGGTAGAATCACATTGCTCTAGTATATCGTTGTATCCCTATTACCTAATGTAGTGCCTGGTGAATATACAATAAATATTTGAATGACTGCGTCTTAAGAATTTATTTTGTTAAAATCACTCCCTTTTAGTTGTCTATGTATACTGTGGCATTAGCCTCAGCGAAGTATCTGACCAATGGGAACTAGTCTAGACTTAGAGCTGATCTCCTGGGAAGGCCCAAAACTCTGCCTGGCGACAGCATATTTCAACCTATGCCCAGCAGCATACCCATAGGGCCTGATCAGTTTGAATCCCCTTAAAGTCTACCTGTTATCAATTCATTTTAAACTGCATGTGTACCTAGCTCTTCAAATAGTATACTTACCTATCCCTCTATTTGTTTGTTTCATTTAGAAATGAAATACAATCATAATCTTTATAGTATTATATAGTACTCATAAATAATTAGTTTCCTAATTGGCAGAGGGTTTCTCCTTCTCTCCATTAATGACATGATAGTTTTGAAAATAGATAGTTCCTGACAGCTGTATATCAAGAGTTTATTTGTGGGTAGAGTGACATTACACTCATACTTTCCCATAAAAGTTATATAATATATGTGGTTATTAGGCTTCTCATCTAGTCCTCAAGCTAGTTCTTAAAGCCTATTGAATATTCTTAAAGTGAAATCCTAATACTACAATTTCAAACAATATTATTTATAATGTTTGGTATTCTATAAAAAAATAGGGATCTCAAGTCAAATTTGGATGTACAATATATTACATTCATTCCAGCAGTCAGTAGTTCTCAGACAGGTATATAACAGAATCATTCATGGAGCTTTTAAAGTATACAAGTTACTAGGTCCAATGTGGAAGATTATAAATTAGTGAGTCTGCATTGTGACATATTTATGCATTGTTTAAAAGCTTCACAGGTGACTCTAATACACATCTCTTAAGAACCAACATTCAGGGAATTTGCTCTTGAAATTTTCCAAATCCATGAATTAAAAGAAGGTGTGTTGGAGGAAGGGATTAAGGCTTTTCACTATGTGAATGTCAAGGAAGTCCTAATTTGGGAAATGCGATAATTTTATTTTCCTATCTTACTTTACGTATCTGGAATTTTCAGATTACTTAACTTTTCTTTACCTGGAATCTAGACCTATAGTCATGATAATAATGGCTTTCTTGTTTGTAGGGGAATGCTTTATAACTCACCTTGGTTTCTTGTATTTCAGTTCCTTTAATCTCTTGGTCTATATTATGGCCAAACAACTCTCATGGCCTCTACTAGAACAAAATGTATTCCTTCGTGAATAACAAAACTAGCATTTGGTAAAAGTTATTTATACAGCTGATAAAATGTTATTCTAATTTGCCCTTGACTTTGTTCTGCTTATATACTATTGTTTTTAACTGACTGAGAAAGTTAATATATTCAGTTTATCCAAATACATAATCAGAACTAGATTGAATTGCAGGAAAATTTGGAATATAGGAAAATATCAAAGAGGTTAAGATGAATTTTATGACATCTCACCACCTGGAAATAATTTTATATTGTTTCTTATTGAGGGGAAAAAATAAAGGCTGAGATTAAACCCTAAGTGTATCCAGCCGGTAGGGGGCAGTTCTTCTAATTCATAGGACTATTTTGTCTTTAAATTTAGCACTCGGAGGATCCCTTTCCTTGACCTTTGACATCAGTATTTATGCACCAGATGGATAATATTGTTGTGTGAGGCAGCTTTGGCACACTATGGCTAAGATATAGAAATAATATATATATATTTATTAATACCTGCTGGCATACAAATATTAACATAATTCAACTCATATAACTATCATCATTATATAGAACTCTTGTTAGTAACCTGAACTACTTGGAAAATTTAAAAGTCAAGGTTTTTTTCTTTCTTTCTTTCTTTTTTTTTTTTTTGAGGCAGAGTCTCACTCTGTCGCCCAGGCTGGAGTGCAATGGCTTGATCTTGGCTCACTGCAAGCTCTGCCTCCTGGGTTCATGCCATTCTCCTGCCTCAGCCTCCTGAGTAGCTGGGACTACAGGTGCCCGCCACCACGCCCGGCTAATTTTTTGTATTTTTAGTAGAGATGGGGTTTCACCGTGTTAGCCAGGATGATCTCGATCTCCTGACCTTGTGATCCGCCCACCTCGGCCTCCCAAAGTGCTGGGATTACAGGCATGAGTCACCGCGCCCGGCCAAGTCAGGTTTTTTTCTACACAGAATCTTGAGCTACATAGGCTTGAAGATAATTGGTAATGGAAATGAACAAAAATATCACTGTCCTGCAATTTGTTTATAGTTTGCCTCTTCCCCAGGCCTTCTTTTTCCTGATATTCCAATTTTGCTTCTTTCAGGCGTCTGAGAAAACAGCCAAACCATTTGCCACTGTCAGTGAGTCTGTGCATATTCTTATCTTGGCCACTTTTCTTCCCACACACAGTGAATGACCTGATGGACTGAAGCTCAGTCCATCGGGAGGATTATCCCTCACAATTGTCCTCAGGGGTACCCTGAGCGAGGCTATGATGCAGGAATGGTGCTTTCAAAAGGTGTATCATTTCTGCTACAAATGGCATGCACTTGCTTTATAATGCTAGGGTTCCTCCCTTTGAGTCCCTATTGGGGCTTGCAAAGATTCCACACTGAATTATACATAAGTGACCTCTACACATTGAATCTGCTGATGTGTGGCCTAAGCACGTTGGTAGCCTGGGCCTGCTACCATACCCTTTCTTGCTCTGGACCCCACCCAAAAACGACCTTTTGCATCACCTAATGAATGGGTCAGAGCAATAATATATGCTGCCTCCAACATCCAAAGAGGCCTACAAGATGTTGAGCTTCTTTCTTTGTGATGGGTGGCATGGGTGTAATAGCTTGTCCTTTACATTGGAGGAGTTGTCTCAGCAAGCTCCAGGCCAGTGAACCTCTGAAAACTTTATGCATATGGCAAATATCCCCTGCCCTCTGGAGCATGTTACTGACCAAGGGCATCCAGAGTACATGCCACTTCTGTTCATCAAGTATAATTTACAAAATATCATCAACATAATGGACTCATTTGATGTTCTTTGGAGTATTCAAGTCCTTTTAGACTATCTTGTGATAGAAGGTTAAACTAAGCCCTGGGGCAAATCAACAAATGTATTTATTATCCACCACATGTGAATGTAAACTGTTTTTGATTCCCCTTCCTAATAGATATGGAAAAGGATGCATTTGTCAGATCAATAGCTTCATGTAACATACTAGAGATGATGGGAATCCATTCTAGTAAAGATACCACATCTGGTATGTCATCTGCATTAGAGCTACCACGTGGTTGGGTTTTCAGTGGCCCATTTTCACTTGCCATGACCTATCTGTGTTTTATATATATTTTTTGCAGGTGACAGACTGGTAAAACAAATTGAGATATAATGAGGACTATCACTTCTGCACCTCAGAGGCTAAAACTAATCTCTGCAATTAACCCTCGGATGTTATACTTTTTTGATTTACTAACGTGGTCTGTTTCAGGGACTTCCACTTGGCTTTTCCTGTAACAATAACCCTTATACCACTGGACAAAGAATCAGTGTGAGGGTTCTGACAGCTGTTAAGTATGTCCATCCCATCTATACATTCAGGGACTGGGGAAATGACAACCAAGTAGGCCCATGTACCCAGCAGAAAATTTTAAAAACCTTAGAACTGAGAAAAACCTAATGGAAAACCATGGCCAGCACTCTGGTTATTATCTGATCTCATAATGTCATTATCTGCTCAAATCCTGTATCCTATCCACAACCTTTAAGATATGTAGGTATTCCCCTTTTCTCAGTGTGTACTTACCTTGTTGCACAGCCTCTTTGGAGATGGACTTGGGGAGTCACTTCTGTATGTACCTGCTGGGGAATTGCAGAGTTATTCCTCAAAGAGATCTGACTTCTCTCAGTTGATGCAGCCTTGGTCTGAGAACTGGCTCAGGGTTGAGAACTGGGAAAAGGATTGACTTTCCATTGAGGAAGCTGGTCAGCCCTTTGTTTATTTATTTGTGATCTCTTTGGGTTATATAGTAAGCAGTACTCTCATTCAGTGCTCATGTATGCTTTCTCTGGGAACACCATAGTCTATGAGCATTTCCATGGATCCCTGTGGGTTAGGAACAACCCCGCACGCTGCCATTAAGAACTTTGTGCTCATTACAATAATTACTCCCACCTTGCTGCTGACAATTAAGTACTGTCACATGTCTCTGATATTTGGGGAAGCCATTATCTCCAGTAATACCAGGGAGCTCAGTTCTGCAACTTTGTCTCCTACCTACAGAGCACCTACAACTACGGAGTTTTCAAAAATGTTGGTACCTCCATCAACAAGACCTCTGTTATTGTTTCTGTAAACAGATTGTAAACAGATTGTCTCCTGGACACTTCTGCAGAACTGAGTCAGGTGGAGGGTCTTTCAGTCTCCTATAATGGATTGACTCTAGCATGTCCACTTCTCTGCACTTTTGATTCTTTCTTCCATCATCTGCCTGCTCACTCTTGAATCTCTCCCATATTTAATGTGGGCCATTGCCTTCTCTGAGCTTCTTATGGAGCATTGTTTTTAGTGCATCTCTAAGCATCATTGCCAGGGCATTCAATTTTGAGTCATGGGGTAGTGCCCTGTTTTTGCCAACCTTTCTCCTATCCAGTTCCCCTATCTAATAGGCCTTGATTTTGTCATGTGAGCATTGTCTAAGCTGTGAATCCTGCCTTCTCTAATGTTCTGTAACTTTCACAATTAAGTCCTACTCTTGGTGTTCAGCTTGATTAGCCCTTCAATTGTGGTAGATGAGGGTTTCTCTAAACCCTGACAGAGAAGCCCTCTGATTTCCACACTTTGCTTCAAATGGTTGATTAGTGATTGGAGCCTGTCGTTTCTCTCTCTAAAGCATAAGTTGCTCTCAGGAATAGTCACTCAACTGCACACTAATTTTTCAGTTCCTATTTTTTCCCTTTATCTTTCAAACACCAGTGATAACACATACACTGGTGCATCTGTAACCTATTATATTGTATCATCCATCACAGGTGAACATTTCAGCAGTTGTCCTGCTTCATATCATGCCAGGGACTATCAGATGACACCTTTGTCCAGTGGTGGGGACTTTATTGCATCTGGCTACTGAGAAATTCAGTTTTAGAATCCAATCCTTAAAGAGTCTACTTCCTAAGGTACTCCTGGCACTAGCTGTCTTATGTCAGGTTTCCTAGCAGGGGGGCTTGATGAAGGGATTCCTTTGTGAGGCAGGGTTCTCAGAAAACAACCTGTAAAGAAGTAAGGGAAGATCAGGATGGGAGAAGAAGCTAGGATATGATATGGCCTCAAGAGAAGTACAGTTCAACCTGATCCCATAGGGAGTTCTGAAGTATAAATTGCGTCATAGAGACTGTCCTCTCCAGAAGCAAAAGATCTGGGCATCAGTCATCAGCCAAGGGCAGCCCACAGGCAGAGGGTGGATGCAGGATCACCTGGGCATCCCTGGGCAAGGGGCTAATACCAGTCAAGGGCAATTCTTCAGAGAAGAGTTCCAGTGTGAGCCATGGGCAGTAGGTAGGGGATGCATAAGCAGCCGTTAAGAGGGATTGGATGGGGACACCTATAGCATCTGCTACACGTCACCTCATGTTAGAATACTGAAAAATAAAGTACTATTAGTAGATCAGCTTTTGGAGTTTTCCAGACCTGCATTCATTTGGGCAAGATAATTAACCTTTCTGACTGTTTCCTCTACAGTACGATAGGAATAATAACTCAGCTTAAATTTGAAAGGGTTTAAGCGAGGATGAATTTGTGAAGTCTCCAGTAGAGTACTTGCTTTATAATAGGTGCTAAATTAATGTTATTATGTTGACAAAGAAAGTAGAACTTGGCTATTTACCAAGAAAATAATATGTATGTTTATCTAATTCTATTTAACACAGAAAGCTAATTGATATCTTTTACTTACCTCAAAAAGAAATGATTGGCCATGCACAGTGACTCACGCCTGTAATCCCAGCACTTTGGGAGGCCAAGGTGGGTGGATCATGAGGTCAGGAGATCTAGACCATCCTGGCTAACACGGTGAAACCCTGTCTCTACTAAAAATACACAAAATTAGCCGGGCGTGGTGGTGGGTGCCTGTAGTCCCAGCTACTCAGGAGGCTGAGGCAGGAGAATGGCGTGAACCCGGGAGGCGGAGCTTGCAGTGAGCTGAGATTGCACCACTGCACTCCAGCCTGGGCGCCAGAGCAAGACTCCAACATCTTAAAAAAAAAAAAAAAGGCCAGGCGCGGTAGCTAAAGCCTGTAATCCCAGCACTTTGGGAGGCCGAGGCGGGTGGATCACGAGTTCAGGAGATTGAGACCATCCTGGCTAACACAGTGAAACTCCGTCTGTACTAAAAATACAAAAAAGTTAGCCAGGCATGGTAGTCCCAGCTACTCGGGAGGCTGAGGCAGGAGAATGGCGTGAACCTGGGAGGTGGAGCTTGCAGTGAGCCGAGATCGCGCCACTGTACTTCAACCTGGGAGACAGTGAGACACAGTCTCAAAAAAAAAAAAAAAAAAATAGAAATGATGGCATTATGCCTCTTAGTTCATTTGCAAAATAAATTAATAAGTCATAACAATGCTGTATTAATCTCACGTGTAAGAATAAAAGTATAATATTTAAGATAAAGGTATATATGCATTAATCAATATGATTAATATTCAGAGAAAGTGAGCTACTATTAGAATTTCCTTTCAACATACTACTCAGTAATTTTTGAAAAGGTCATTGATGAAATGATATATGTGCATTAAATGAAATTGCTCACATGCAAATAAATATCTCTATACATTCAGATATATATTGGCCCAATTGGCCCAGCATTTGCTGAACATAAGTGATTCATTAAATTACATTAGAGTATACAATGATTGCTTCTTGACTATTTTTCTCTTCCTTTTTTTTCATTTCATCTCCTGAAGATTGACTATTTTTTTTCTTTTTTTGAGATGGAGTCTCACTCTGTTGCCCAGGCTAGAGTGCAGTGGCGCGATCTTGTCTCACTACAACCTCCGCCTCCCAGGTTCGTGATATTCCTGCCTCAGCTTTCCAGGTAGCTGGGTTTACAGGCACGTGCCACCACACCCGGCTACTTTTAAAGGTATTTTTAAAAGTACAACTACTTTGTATTTTTAGTAGGGATGGGGTTTTACCATGTTGGCCCAGCTGGTCTTGAACTCCTGACCTCAGGTGATCCTCCATGGCCTCCCAAATTGCTGGGATTACAGGCATGACCCACTGCTCCCAGCCGCCAATGATTTACATTTGTCTGTTGATTCTTATTTATCTAGTTCCTTTTGGTAGGTGAACCTTTGCAAGTACTGTATCTGCTGTACTTGGGTTTCTTCATTTAATTCTGAGGGCGTTTGCATTTAGTGAATGATACTGATTTACTTAAGAGCTTTGGTATACCCTTTATAACTACTACTTGTGTCTCTTTGACACAAGAACACTCATGTTCACATTCATCAGGGGCATGATTCCTATTGTTAACTACTTCCCTTTAGGAGGTTGCCTTCTAGGTAAGCATATTTCTTTTATGCTTATCAAATATGAAATAAATATACAACCAACTCAATAGAATGTCATAGGCTCATATGGTACCACAGAATGAAGCAATGATAAAGTTAAGCTGCATAATGAGATTACTTTTGGAGAATATTGGTCCTTAATAGTAATTTAATCAACTTAACCTGCTTTACCAGAGATGCTATGCAACAGCTAATATATTGAGCCATCAACAGATGGAGATAGAAACCGAATCTGTATACATTTGCTTTGCGAAACCACATTCATCTCAGGCAAATTACCTTTTTTCACTTAAACAATTACTTTAGACAATAGCAACAATTTAAAAACTGAGATACATGTAGTACTTACCACAATAAAATCAGTATCTCTATTTTTAAAACCATTTGGAATAGTAATGTGAATTTTTTGGGAATATATGTCTAAGCTTGTCTCCATTTGTTGTGTAGATTAAGGTATTTACCATATTTTATGTTAATATTAATCATTTTGCAATCATTTTCATTATGTTTGTCCTGTAATTACATAAGTAAGAATGAAAATGGGCAGATTTTCAAATTGCTCACTATTTATATTTTCATCCAAAAGAATAGTGCAATGAGGAGTCCATACCTGATAGAGATGTGGAAATATAGCTGGACATGTTTATGGAGTGGCAATCAATGACAAGGCACAAATACATAGTGTTATGACATGGGAAGTATTTCTTTTTTTTTTTTTTTTCTTTTTTATTATACTTTAGGGTTTTAGGGTACATGTGCACAATGTGACAATGTGCAGGTTTGTTACATATGTATCCATGTGCCATGTTGATTTCCTGCACCCATTAACTCGTCCTTTAGCATTAGGTGTATCTCCTAATGCTGTCCCTCCCCCCTCCCCCCACCCCACAACAGTCCCCGGAGTGTGATGTTCCCCTTCCTGTGTCCATGAGTTCTCATTGTTCAATTCCCACCTATGAGTGAGAACATGCGGTGTTTGGTTTTTTGTCCTTG
>NW_026654063.1:0-9958 GCF_009828535.3 Hylobates moloch
ATTAGGTGGGCTTGGTGGCATAGGCCTGTAGTCCCAGCTAAGCTACTCGAGAGGCTGAGGCAGTAGAATCACTTGAACCAGGGAGGCAGAGGTTGCAGTGAGCTGAAATCGCACCACTGCACTGCAGCCTGGGCAACAGAGTGAGACTATGTCTCAAAAAAAAAAGTCTGAGACTGGGTAATTTATGAAGAAAAGAGGTTTAATTGGCTCACAGTTCTGCAGGCTGTGCAGGAAGCATGATTCTGTCATGTGCTCGGCTTCTGGGGAGGCCTCAGGGAGCTTACAATCATGACGGAAGGCAAAGAGGAAGCAGGCGCACCTAATGTGACTGGAACAGGAGGAAGAGAGAGAGAGGGGGAGGTGCCACACACTATTAAACAACCAGATCTTGTGAGAAATTACTCGCTATATAGTACCAAGTGGGGATGGTGTTAAACCATGAGAAACTGGCTCCATGATCCAATTACCTCCCTCCAGACCCCACGTTTGGCATTGGGGATTACATTTCCACATGAGATTTGGGTATGGACATAGATCCAAACCATATGATATACTATAAACCATAGAGCAATGATTAAAACCCCAAACTAAACCAAGCAAAAAATAGTTATATGTAAAAGGCCAACAAAGAAGATTAAATGAAATAAAAATACTCAACAAATTCAAAAGAAGTCAGAGAATGAGGAAAAGGAGAACAAACTGCAGATGGGACAAATAGAAAGCAAACAGGAAGATGACCAATTAAAACCAAACTCTCCGGCATTCCACCAGTTGAGTGTGATTATTTAGCAACTCTCTACCTCCGACAACAATACCTGTCACACAGTGTTGTCATCACAGCTTGCCACATGTGATATGGAAAGTCTACTGTTCACAGATCTGCAATCATTATACATTAGCTCGTATTGTTGGTAGCAGAGACCCAGGTCTCTGTGTTGGTCATGCTGAGAGCTCCCTTCTCATTGCTCTGTTTCCCTCCTCCTTTCATCCCTTTCTGTACTTCCACGCCCCACTTTCTGTACTTCCACACCCCACACCATCTGGTTGGAGAAGATTCTCAGCCTCCCGGTCCGCAAATGTTCAAAGTCCATGAATCAAATAGCCAACAAATGTATTTCTGTACGTTTATCTGCTACCCAGGGATCCAGGAGAAATGCTTTCCTTACTGCAAGAAGTCCGTGGCTGCTGATGCCAAGAATGTGCTCGCTCTGTCCTCTCCTCTTTTCTGATCTGCATATTCTCAACTGCCCTGCACTTCTGGTAAGACTTTACACAGGGGCAGCTATGAGTTTTTGCAAGAAGATGTGAAGTCACCACTTTGGGAACCATCCATTAGACATTCCAATATTGCCACAGACATGGACTTTAGCATGTTCTCTTCTTCTCTGACACCCACCCCTTCCCCCATTGGCCACAGCAACTTGGGTTTGCTCTTCAACTATGGCAGTGCCTACCTCTGGGGAACTGTGACTTGCTTTATACCCTATCCAATAACACGGTGTGTCCTTATACAAAGTAGGTGTTCAATATACATCTGTTGAAGGGATTTCATCACAGTTAAATCTGTGGAGAGTTCAGCAGATAAGCTCAAGATGGTCAGAGGCTGTCTTATTCCATTTGGGCTGCCGTAACAAAATAGCTTAGCCTAGGGGGCTTATAAGTAGCAGAAATTTATGTCTCATAGGTCTGTATGCTGGCAAGTAGAAGGTCAAGGTAGTGGCAGATTGGGTGTCTGTTGAGGGCCTGTTCCTTATAGAGGGCACCTCCTAGCTCTGTCCTCACATGGTGGAAGGAGAGAACAAGCTCCCTTGACTCCCTTTTACAAGGCCACTAATCCCATTCATGGGGTCTTTGCTTTCATGATGAAATCACTTCCTAAAGTCTTTGCTTCCTAATTCAAACGTAACCTATCAGGGGTTAGGTTTCAACACACGGATTTTAGGGGCTCACAAACATTGACTCTAGCAGAGACATAGCTGGACCTGGGTCTGGGACCATCTGGGTCCAGCTCCATTATGACACTCACACTGCATATGGTCTCCCACATGATGTAATTCTGCTCTGTGACATTGTGGCCATGAGGCAGGGATGCAGTAGAGGCCTCTGCAGACATGGCTTGTTCTTGGGACGTCCACCTGGCTTTGTGCTGCAGGCCTGGAAGAATCCACCAGCTAACCACTCTCATGCCTGACTCAGGTTCGTGAGTCCCTCCGGGCACATGTCAGATAGCCCACTCAATTTTTTCCTTGCCCCACCTCCCTGGGTTCCCTTCTGAACTCAAGGACCATGGAGGGAGCTGGGAGTCTCTGTTTTTAGTTCATGCTCTTGTCTCCTGTTTGGGAACAATGCCCAGGCAAGGGAATCTCTTTCCTACTGTTTTCTAAGAACATCAGGGGCTTCCTCCAAACTCTTCACCCACTCCCTCCACTAATCCCTTCTCCCTCAGGGACACAGGGCAGCTGGGACACAGGGCACAAGCCCCCTCCTGTGCGAAGACCCTGCCACAGGGTGGCTCTTTTGTTTTCTGCGGGTATCCAGACAAGAGGCTAAAGGTGAATGCACTCCGGAATCCAAGAGCACTGGCGATTTTCTCTCCTTAGCTCAGAGAGCATCCCCACAGATACCCCTCCCCCACCCCGGGCTCCCTGAATCTATACCATAAAATGTATGTCAGTTTGTTCAACTAAGAACCCCGCTGAGTATTTAATCCTTATTTAAAGATGATGTTTATTTTATTTTTCAGTTTAAATTAATCAGCCTCAGGATACAGAATTAGATAAGGCTGGGATTTAGCTCCCTTGGAATGACTCATTTTACATCAAGCCTTCTTAACTCTTTGGCTGCAGAGGCGAAGTTCCTGTATCTTTCTCTGCAGAGTTGCCTAGGGCTGGCCAGGTGAACAGATATGCTCCCTCCTCCTCATCCTGCCAGCCAGGGCACGGTGTGTGCTTATGATGCAGGGAGTTAGAATACTAGCCTTTGCAGCACAACAGTCATAAATCGCCACACAGGGAAATAGAGATAACATACAAGTAGGAAAAAAAGAAAAAAGAAGCAGTCTTGAATTCTGCTACCTAAAGATAACCATTGTTACCATGTGGGCAAGCTTCCTTTCATGCTGTTCCAAGTGTTTAAAAAATATGGCTCAATATTATAAACACACAGGACTATGTAGAGGATAATGATATCAAACTTTCACGTACCTCCCAGTTAAAATTCAAGTGCGCCAGCTTTTGGAGGCATTTGCTCCAGAGTTTAAGGGAAGAAAACTACGGATTCAGCCATAATGTTCACACTGACGCTCGAGTTATATGTCCCTTTTCTAGTCCAGTAACCGCCTCCCTCCCCACTATTCTGAAGTCAATGTGTGTCTTCCCATCCATGTTTAATACCTAGTGTGGATGTCCATGAAGAATGGATATTGTTTTTTGGTTTGTTTTTGCAATTTTATACAAATAGCAGTCCATACATACTCTCCTGAAATTTGCTTTTCCCTTCAACAATATATTCCAGATGAATGTAGAATTCTGCATTTCTGGTGAGCAGAGGATGCGCGCCCCCTGCTGCAACCCCCACGCCAAGGTGATGCTGATGTTCTGGTCCAAGGCCTGCACGTAGCCTGGTGAGGCTTGGGGTCTTGGGAAAGGTCTGTTGTCAGCCCTTCCTAGGAAGCACAGCCAGATGACCTTGGGGCTGGAGCCCTCACAATGCCCCTCGCCAGCAGTGCGCACATCCGTCTTCACTCATCTTCATCAATATTTGTTATCGCACTTTCTGATATTGTTCCTGGATTTTGCTGTACAGCTGAAAGCTTGCCTTGTGTTTCCCAGCCCTTCGGTCTCCTCCTCTGTGAATTGCTCCTGGCCCATTTGTCTGTTGGGTCTTTGGTTTCTCCTTGCTGACCTGTAAGTGCTATTTTTTTTTAGACGGAGTTTTGCACTTGTTTCCTAGGTGGGAGTGCAATGGCACGATCGCGGCTCACCGCAACTTCTGCCTCCCGGATTCAAGCGATTCTCCTGCCTCAGCCTCCTGAGTAGCTGGGATTAGAGGTAAGTGCCACCACGCCCAGCTAATTTTGTATTTTTAGTAGACACGGGGTTTCTCCATGTTGGTCAGACTGGTCTCGAACTCCCGACCTCAGGTGATCCACCCATCTCAGCTTCCCAAAGCGCTGGGATTACAGGCATGAGCCACCACGTCTGGTCAATTTTGATTTTAGTGATCTGGATATCAATGCTTTTTTGGCCAAATACCTTACAAATATGTTTTCCCTACTTGTGCACTGTATTAGTCCATTTTCACACTGCTGATAAAGACATACCCCAGACTGGGAAGAAAAAGAGGTTTAATTGGACTTACAGTTCCACATGGCTGGAGAGGCCTCAGAATCATGGTGGGAGGTGAAAGGCACTTCTTACATGGCAGTGGCTAGAGAAAAATGAGGACCATGCAAAAGTGGAACCCCTTGATAAAACCGTCAGATCTCGTGAGACTTATTCACTACCAGGAGAACAGTACGGGGGAACCGCCCCCATGATTCCAATTATTTCCCACCAGGTCCCTCCCACGACACAAAAGAATTATGGGAGGACAATTCAAGATGATATTTGGGTGGGGACACACAGCCAAACCATATCATGCACTGTCTTCGTCTTTTAACTTTATTCATCACCTCTTTTGTCAGATCGAAGCTTCTACATTTAATATGGTTGAATTTATCAGTAATTTCTTTTATGGTGTCTGTGTTTTGTGTCATATTAAAATAAGTTTTTCTCTGCTCAGTGTCATAAAATATGTCCTCTGTTTTCTTCTAAAAATTGGGAAACTGCTTTCACATTTTATATTTTATTTCCTTTGTTCTTTGATTCGTAAGGATGTGAGGTAGAAATCTCTATTAGTTAACTCTTGCTTTGTAACAAGCAACCTCACACCTCAGAGGCCTATGACCATAGGCCGCCATTTCTCACTCATGAGCATGGGTTGCTTGGGAGGTTTCAGCTCGAACTGTGGTGGCTGAGCTGGATCTGCTCCAAATGTTTCTGATCCTCCTGGGGTTGGGGCCTGCCAGGGTGCCTTCTTCTCATGGCAATGGCAGGAGTGTAAAGAACAAAGGGAAATGTGAAGGTCTCTTATCTTACCACCCAGGCTCATAATGGGTAGACTATCACCTTACCACATCCATTGGCCAAAGTGAGTCACGTGGCCAAACCAGAAGTCAAGGGCGGGAAGTTTAATTATGAATCCCATCTCCACGTGCTATGATTTCCTGGGCTTTCAACTTCTTGAGGCTGAATTGTTTTAGTCTCGCCTCCCCAGACTGCAGAAAACACATTTTCTCCAGGACTCCTTGAGCCACCGGGCAGAATGATTGTAGTTGACAAGGACTAGATGGAACTCAAGGCTCCAGCCTCTGTGCAGTGGAAGGGTGCCATCTGGCCACTGAGGCCACTTCCTTCCCCTTGTCCCCATCTAGGGCCTCTGTTCTGCTCCAATCTCCCTGTCATTCTGCCCAGGCCTTCCAGGCATCAGCCTCTTAATGGTTCCTGGCTTGTTCCCTCTCTTCACTTCTATTATGTAAGGGTTTCCATCTTTATTTGGCGTAGGAGGACTAAACTGAGTCAACTCAGCCTGTCACGTCCCCACTCTCAGCACCTGGGTACCCCTGAGTGCTCAGCATGAGTGGGGTCCCCCAGTGTCTCCCTCCACAGCACGTTCTGAAGGCATAGGAGCTGGACTGATATTCGGGACACCTAAACCTTTGTTCCAATTCTGCCATGACAGCTTCATGGGCCCAGGCAAATCATGGCAGCTCTCTATGCCTCATTTTTTTATTCCTCACACAATGGAATGACATTAACCTCAGTGCTTACCTAAGGGAGGAGAAATGATTCCCCTGTCTTTTCCCCATTTCTGCATTTGCCAGAGCATCAGATTTTTGTGTCTGGCCAAGAATATAGGGAAGGAAGAGCAGGGAAGCTTTGGGCACAGAGTGCATTTAGGGGTTTCACTTAAGGAAAGAAAGTCACGGGGCAGAGAGGGGTGGTAGAGCATGATCTTGGACCAATGGTGAGGAAATAATGAAGTGCATTGTGCACAGGTTAGGGTATGTAGTGGCCTGGGTCCTATCAAGAGAGAGAAACCACACAGTGGGTCTAATGGGGAAGTGTAGTATAAAGGATTGCAACTATGATAAAAGAGTCACTGTAAGATATAAAGCAACTCTGCCTGGTGCCCTAGTGCTGAGGGAGGTACCCAAGGAAGCACAGATTTGAAAGGGGTTCAGATGTCATAAAATGTGGTTCAGCCACCACATAAGAGACGTTTGTGGATTTGGCCAGGCTGGAGCTAGTCAGCAGCTTTTGCACAAGCACTAGGCCGGCCACTGGAGTGCAGGTGAGTGAGCCGCTGGTGCAGGGGAGGGAGCAGGCCATGAGCCGCTGGTGCAGGGATGCATGGTGGGAGTCTGGCTGCCTTTGTAGGGCAGGAAGCCACCAGAATGCGTGAGTCCCGCAGGGTCTGGCAGAAGGAATGTCAGCTCTGTGTGGACCCCCTAGAATACAGGTCACTGTGTGCAGGTTGCACAAGGGGTACAGGAGGGGGTCTGGGCAACTTTTCAGGAACTTTCAGATCACATGGGCCCTGCTGAGTTTTGGGTTCCATGTTGAGATGTTGCAAGCCAAGGCTGCAAGGTGGCTGAGGGACCACGCCTAGGTCTGTGGTTGGGGCTTGAACATGATCAAGGCCCAGCCAGAGAGCTCCTGCCCCCTGCAGTCTCTCCATCCTCTACCTAGATGCCTGCAGAATGTTCACTTCCAGAAGGTATATTGAACAGTGTTTCCCAGTTTATCACAGTGCACATATTGAAAGGTGCACTAGGAGCTGGGAGGCAATAGACCAAAAACTGATACAGGAGACGCTGACTCATAGCAACAAAGAGAAGCTGAAAAGGAGTGGGAAGGAACTAACTGTAATTTTACATCAATGATCTGCATCTTTGTTTCGGTGGTTTGTGGCAACCAAAATGACTATTCTTTCTACCCTCCTAGTTCAGACATAGCCTGAGACTTTTTTTTTTTTTTCTGAGATGAAGTCTCACTCTGTCACTCAGGCTGGAGTGCAGGGGCGTGGTCTCTGCTCATTGCAATCTCCACCTCCCGGGTTCAAGTGATTCTCTTGCCTCAGCTTCCAGAGTAGCTGGGGCTACAGGCACTCACCACGACACCTGGCAAATTTTCGTATTATTAGTAGAGATAGGGTTTCACCATGTTGGTCAGACTGGTCTTGACCTCCTGACCTCAGGTGATCTGCCCGCCTCTGCCTCCCAAAATGCTGAGATTACAGATGTGAGCCACTGTGCCAGGACGCCTGAGACATTTTTGGAAACAGCTGTGACAGAAGAAATGTGTATCCCTTCTGGGCAGGGGATTTAAGAAGTGGCTCATGGCTGATTGTGTTTTCTTTGCTCTGTTTCTGGAACTGTGGGAGCATCTTCTGGGATAAGGGTCTATCTGTTTGAGTCTCTGAATGACTACGACCACCAGAGCCCCCTTGTTGACCCGTGATGGAGGTGAAATCAATTGAGAAGTCAAGGACGGGCGCAGTGGCTCACGCCTGTAATCCTAGGACTTTGGGAGGCTGAGGCAGGCAGATCATGAGGTCAGGAGATCGCGACCACCCTGACTAACACGGTGAAACCCCAACTCTACTAAAAATACAAAAAATTATCCGGGTGTGGTGGCAGGCACTTGTAGTCCCAGCTATTCGGGAGGCTGAGGCAGGGGAATCGCTTGAACCCAGGAGGTGGAGGCTGCAGTGAGCCGAGATTGCACCACTGCACTCCAGCCTTGGTGACAGAGCAAGACCGCACACACACACTCCCCCCTCAAAAAAAGAAAAAAAAGAAAAGAAGTCAACTTTGCTATTGAAGCCACTGAGGTTTGGGGGCTTATTTGTTACACAGCATCACCTGTCCTGACCAATGCATGACTCATTTCATCCTTGGCACAGCCCCTGAGAGAAGGGGCTTTATCCTCATTTCACAAATGAAGAGTCAAGTCTCAGAGAGGTTAGCAGCATGCATAAGTTCACACAGTGAGGGGTGGAGCTTGGATTTGAATCCAGGTCTGTCTAACCTCAAAGACTGAAGTGGGGATGAAAATAAGTTGTCATTGTTGTTTGCCTGTCACCCAGGTGATGTAACTCTTGTCTAGGCTTTGCCTACGGAGGCTTTGTGACATATCTCTGCACTGATCACCCAGGTGATGGGACTCTTGTCTGGGCTCTTCTATCCTTGGATTGTAACCTTGCAGGATCTTGAACTCATATCCTTTCAGGGATCATAGAAGCGAGCACCTCAAACCTGCCATGATGAACTTCTGGAAAAGTAGGGAATATTGCCAAATGCAAAATATCTGGGTTATATTTCAGTCTGAGATAACCATTTGAGATTCCTGGAAAATAGGGAATATGGAGGCCAACTCCCCTAGGGATGTTGTATAAGACAGCAAGCCCTAAGTCAATGATCTCAACCCTGTGGATCAGCACTCTCCATGCAATGGGGCATCTTAACCCATTTTGTTCTGCTATAACAGAATATCATAGACTAGGGAATCTATAAAGAAAAGAAATTTATTTCTTAGAGTTCTGGAGGCTAGGAAGTCCAAAGATGAGGGGTCTGCATCTGGTGAGGGCCTTCTTGCTGTGTCATCTCATGGCTGAAGGCAGAAGAGCAAGAGTTTGAGAAAGAAACAGAGCAAAAGGGGCTGAACTTGCTTTTAATACAAGCCCACTCCCAAGATAACTAACCCACCCCCAAGATAACTAAGCTACTCCTGAGATAATGACATTAATCCATGCATGGGGGCAGAATCTCATAACCTAATCACTCTTATTAGGCCCCACCTCTCCACACTGTCACATAGAGGATTAAGTTTCCAACACCTGTGCTTTGGGGGACACATGAAGACCATAGCACGGGGGACTGATGAGTATATGGGAGGGACCAGTCATGAATATTTTGGCTGAGAGTTGTGCTTGAGAGCTGAAGCCATGCTCCATCATGGCAGGGTACACATAGACCTTTGAATGCTCCGAGGAATGAATACTGAACAGTGTAACTCATGGCAGAAGGTGGAATATTTAAAAGGCAGAACTACCTGGGTCAAGTAAAAGAGTGCACAAGAAGCCTGTTGCCTGTGACTGGCTCCTCTTCCCTTCCCTTCCCACCCCCATCTTTCACCTTCCTCTCTTTCTTTCCCTCCCTCTCTCTCTCCCTTCCTTCCCTCCCTCCCTCTCTCTCCCTTCCCTCCCACTCTCTTCCTTCCTTCCTTTTCTCTCCCTTCCTCTTACTCTCCCTCCCTGCTTCTTTGTTTCTTTCCTTCTCTTTCCCTCTTTTTCTCCCTCATTCCTTCCTTCCCCTCTTCTCTCATTTCCTTCTTTCTCTCTTTCCATCTTTCTCTCCCTCCATCCTTCCTTCTCTCATTCTTTCCTTCCTTCTCTCTTTCCTTCTTCATCCCCTTCCTTCCTTCCCTCCTTCCTTCCTTTATCCTCCCTCCTTTCTGCCTTCCTTTCTTCTCTCTTTCTTTGACTGATGTGTTCTGAGCCCAAGAACCCTGTAGGGTATTAAGTGGTACCAAAATTGACTCAAGAATCGAGAAGAAATAGAAAACCTAAGAAGTACTATAACATGAAGAACATAAAATCTCTAGTAAAATAAAATCTTTCACAAAGGAAGGACTAGGCCCATATGGTTGTATGAGCAAATTTTACAGACTTTCAAAGAATGGATCATTCTAATTATGTCCCAAACAACTGTAGCTAGGAATATTAATGCTTGATTTCTCAAGAGCCTCATTTCCTAAAATCTGTAGGTTCAAAGGTAGATTGGCAGGTGCTGGAAATCCTCAAATGTTGTACAGTTCCTTGGAGTTTTAACATTAAAAAAGAAAGGTCTTGCCTG
>NW_026654064.1:0-9957 GCF_009828535.3 Hylobates moloch
CATCTCACACCAGTTAGAATGGCCATCATTAAAAAATCAGGAAACAACAGGTGCTGGAGAGGATGTGGAGAAATAGGAACACTTTTACACTGTTGGTGGGACTGTAAACTAGTTCAACCATTGTGGAAGACAGTGTGGCGATTCCTCAGGGATCTAGAACTAGAAATACCATTTGACCCAGCCATCCCATTACTTGGTATATACCCAAAGGACTATAAATCATGCTGCTATAAAGACACATGCACACGTATGTTTATTGTGGCACTATTCACAATAACAAAGACTTGGAACCAACCCAAATGTCCAACAATGATAGACTGGATAAAGAAAATGTGGCACATATACACCATGGAATACTATGAAGCCATAAAAAAATGATGAGTTCATGTCCTTTGCAGGGACATGGATGAAGCTGGAAACCATCATTCTCAGCAAACTATCACAAGGACAAAAAACCAAACACCACATGTTCTCACTCATAGATGAGAATTGAACAATGAGAACACTTGGACATAGGAAGGGGAACATCACATACCAGGGCCTGTTGTGGGGTGGGAGGAGTGGGGAAGGATAGCATTAGGAGATATACCTAATGTTAAATGACGAGTTAATGGGTGCAGCATACCAACATGGCACATGGATACATGTGTAACCTGCACGTTGTGCACATGTACCCTAGAACTTAAAGTATAATAAAATATATATATGTGTATATATATGTGTGTGTGTGTGTGTGTGTATATATATATATATATGAAACATACCATATTTTTTTAAAAAAAGATGCTGGGTGGTTTCAAGAGTTTTTTGCAGTCTGCAAAATATCTACATTAATAAGAATGACATCTCATGTCTATAATATTTAAAGAGCTGTTACAGACACTGTTTCATTAAATACAACCTTTTCATTGAGGTAAATAATATAATACTGATTTTGCATTTGAGGAGGAAATAGTGACTTAAAAGGGTCATTAATCTTCCTAAATTTGCATATATATTAATGGGTTTATCAGAAGAAGAAAAATAAGACTCAGGCAATAAGGCTGGAAGACTGTACTGATTGAGTGGAGAACATACGGAAGCCCCATTCCTGCTGCTATTTGGCAACACATGAAGTGATTTAACGAGTGTATACATGCATGTCTGCTAATAGAACCCTTATTACAAATGCACGGGACAAAGGGGCATTGAAGAACTTCAAAGCAATTTTCAGTTATGTAGTTTCACAAGACCAAAGTCAGCACCTGAAACTTTAAAATCCATGGTCCCAATCAGTTTGGTAGCCTCACCAAGTGAATGGGAAAAGCTAACAACAATAAAAAATTATCTAGGAACCCATTTAACCAGAGGTGAAAGATCTTTACGAGGAAAACCACAAAACATGAATAAAAGAAATTGTAGCTGGCACAAACAAATGGTAAAACATCTTATGCTCATGGATTGGAAGGGCCAATATCATTAAAATAACCATATGCCCAAAAGACTTAATGCAATTTCTAACAAAATATCAATGCCATTTTTTACAGAATTAGAACAATTCTAAAAATTCATATGGAACCAAAAAAAAGCCCAGATGACTGCAGCAATTCTAAGCAAAAAGAACAAAGCTGGAGGCATCATATTACCTGACTTCAAATTATACTGCAAGTCTATAGTAATTAAAATAGCATGGTACTGGTATAAAAATAGACACATAGATCTGTGGAACAGAATAGAGAACTCAGAAATAAAGCCTCATCCCTACAGCCAACTGATCTTCAGCAAAGTTGACAACAGCATACACTGGGGAAAGGACACCCTATTCAGTAAATTGTGCATGGAAAATTAGATAGCCATATGCAGAATAAAAGTGGACCCCTATCTCTCACCATATACGAAAATTAACTCAAGGTAGATTAAAAACTTAAATGTAAGACATGAAACTATAAAAATTCTAGAAAAATATAGGTAAAACTCTTTTACCTAGGCTATGACTAAGAATTTATGACTAAGGCCTCAAAAGCAAATGTAATAAAAACAAAAATAGACAATCTAAAAATCTTTTTCACACAGAAATAATTAACAGAGTGAACAGACTACCTTCAGAGTGGGAGACAATATTTGCAAACTGTTCATCCAACAAAGGACAAATATCCAGAATTTATAAGGAACTCAAGCAACTCAATTTTAAAGAAGCACAGATAACACCATTAAAAAGTGGGAAAAGGAGATAAATAAGCATTTTTCAAAAAGAGACAGACCAATGGCCAATAAACATATGGGAAAATGCTTAACATCACGAATTACCAGAGAAAATGCAAATTAAAACCACAATAAAATACTATCTTACACCAGTCAGAATGGCTGTTATTAAAAAGTCAAAAAGGCCAGGCACAGTGGCTCACGCCAGTAATCCCAGCACTTTGGGAGTCCAGGGCTGGCGGATCACCTGAGGTCAGGAGTTTGAGACCAGCTTGGCCAACATGGCAAAACCCCATCTCTACTAAAAATACAAAAATTAGCTGGGTGTGGTGGTGGGTGCCTGTAATCCCAGCTACTCGGGAGGCTGAGGTAGGAGAATCGTTTGAATCCAGGAGGTGGAGGTTGCAGTGAACTGAGATGGTGCCACTGCACTCCAGCCTGGGAGACAGATTGAGACTCCATCTCAAAAAAAAGAAAAAAAAAAAGTAAAAAAATTACAGATATTGGTGAGTATGTGGAGAAAAAGAAGCACTGTTGGTTGGAATATAAACTATAGAAAACAGTATAGAGATTTCTCAAAGAATTAAAAATAGAACTACCATTTGACCCAACAATGCCCCTGCTAGCTATCTATCCAAAGGAAAAGAAGTTGTTATATAAAAAATATTCCTGCACCCATATGTTTATCACAGCACCATTTGCAGTAGCAAAGAAATGGAATCAACCTTGTTGTCTAATAAAGATGATTGGATAAAGAAAATGTGGTATATACATACATATATATACACACAGACACATATACATATATATGTATGTATATATGCAAATACCATGGAATACTACCCAGCAATAATACAGAATGGAATTATGTCTTCTGCAGCAACATGGATGGGACTGGAGGCCATTATCTTAAGTGAAATAACTCAGAAACAGGAAGTCAAATACCACATGTTCTCTCACTTATGATTGGGAGCTACATAATGTATACACATTGACATAGAGTGTGGGAATAATAGACATTGGAGACTTGGAAGGGTAGGAGAGTGGGAGGGGGTTGAGGTATGAGAAATTACTTAATGGGTACAATGTACATTATTTGGGTCATGGCTACACAAAAAGCCCAGACTTAACTGCTATACATTATATCCATGTAATAACACTGCACTTGTACCCCTAAATCTGTAAAAAAAGATGTGAAATGTTATTGTGTTTAAAATGAATAAATAATTATAACTACATAAACCTAACTAATATTTACCACTAATTTTATGTCCGAGTGACTCTTATTAATGATCTATCAAGGGAGAATTCTGTAACGGAGAATTTCAAAGCCCATTGTCTAACTTACTTCTGACTTGCGAGGAGGTTACTTTCCAACCTGCTCTTGACACTGTACTTAGTGGATTCCAATTCTAACAGATACGACAACTGCCACAGTAGCAGGTTTGGAAACCTGTGTGCACACAGCATGCTCTTATACACTTCCTGACCTATTTTCCTGTCTATTACAACAACATGCTACTCACTGAAAATTTCCACAGGCCCCCAATGTCATTGCTCTTCTCAAAGCAGGTGGGCTCCAGCCCCTCTTCCAGACAGCTCCTGATGGAGGCCAAGCCACTCACGCCAGCTCCAATGATGGCCACTTTCTTCCCCATGGTCACCTGTGCAAAGACCCAGAGAACATTTCCAGTAACAACATTGCTGAAAATTTATTAACTTATCTATTTATTTTGATTTCACTCTTTGGCTTAATAAAAACTTTACTTTTTAAGAAACACTGGCTGAATATGGTAGCTCATGCCTGTAATCCCAGCACTTCGGGAGGCTGAGGTGGGAGGATCACTTGAGCCCAGGAATTTGAGACCAGCCTGGACAACAGAGTGAGACCCTGTCTCCACAAAACAAAACAAAAAACAAACAAACAAAATCAGCTGGGTGTGGTGGCACGTGCGTGTACTCCCAGCTACTCAGGAGGTTGAGGCGAGAGGATCACTTGAGTTCAGGAGTTCCAGGCTGCAGTGAGCCATGATTGTACCACTGCACTCCAGCCTGGGTGACAGAGTAAGACCTTGTCTCTAGAAAACAAATTTCTTTTAGTGATCTAACTACATTTTCATTTCTCTCTAA
Organism: Hylobates moloch; assembly: GCF_009828535.3. Classification (NCBI taxonomy): domain Eukaryota; kingdom Metazoa; phylum Chordata; class Mammalia; order Primates; family Hylobatidae; genus Hylobates; species Hylobates moloch. The sequence continues at coordinate 4,312 of NW_026654064.1, forward strand.
TTTCTAAAGAGAAAGTTTTCTTCTGAAAAAAAAAAAAAAATGGGGTGGGGGGAGGGGGGAGGGATAGCTTTAGGAGATATACCTAATGCTAAATGACGAGTTAATGGGTGCAGCACACCAACATGGCACATGGATACATATGTAACAAACCTGCACATTGTGCACATGGACCCTAAAACTTAAAGTATAATAATAATAAAATAAAATAAATAAGCACTTTGTTTTTAGTCATCAGCTCTCCAAAATTAAGAGACTGATGATCCAGCATACATATTTATCTTTTTTGCTTTTGGACTTTGTCATTTACTGTCTACCAAAAAGAGTAAGCAGAAGAAATAAAAGAAGATTCTCAACTAAAACACCTGTAGACACATCCACCCACCCACCCACATACATATGCCTGTACATGGGAATGAAGAAACATATATGTATATGTATACACACACACACACACACACACACAATCTGTATCTTCTTTCTACTTAGATACGGATAATGAGGAACAAGGTCTGAAGATGTCTATTTCAGTGTGCCAGGTAGTCACCCTTCTCCCCATCAACAATGTTCTTCACCTCAATTAAAAAGACAAGCAAATGGTACATACCTATAGTCCCAGCTACTCTGGGATTATATATTCCTGTCGAGCAGGGATATCGCTTGAGCCCAAGAGTTTGAGGCTGCAGTGAGCTATGGTTGCAGCACTGCACTCTAGCCTAGGTGACAGAGTGAGACCTTCTCTCCGGGGTTGGGGGGCGGGGCAGGCAGGAAGAAGTCATGTTCTTACCTAAAAACAAGTTTTTCCCACTATCTTCAACCTCCATTCTCCTGTAAGAAAATTACATTGCCTAACTTTTTTCTGTTCCTGACACTGTCTTTAGGCTCTACCACTACTTCTTTCACTATTTTTTTTTTTCTTTTTAGACAAAATCACATAGCTATGCAGGGAAATAGACTTGGATGATAAAAATCATGATCCGTGATTCCCAGAGACAAACAAACTGCCTGAATTATATCATTCTCATTCTAACCATATTTGGTATAAAACTACAGCATGCACCTTCTTCATTTGCCCATCCCACCCTCAACCCTTTACTATATCACCTTTTTTTCTTTTTCTTTTTTTTTTTTTTTTGAGACGGAGTTTCGCTCTTGTCCAGGTTGGAGCGCAATGGTGTGATCTCGGCTCACTGCAACCTCTGCCTCCCGGGTTCAAGTGATTCTCCTGCCTCAGCCTCCCAAGTAGCTGGGATTAAAGGTATATGCACCACTACGCCTGGCTAATTTTTGTATTTTTAGTAGAGACTGGGTTTCACCACGTTGGCCAGGCTGGTCTCGAGCTCCTGACCTCAGGTGATCCACCCACCTCGGCCTCCTACCTTTTTAATTTTCCTATCTGTTCTTTGTCTTCTTTTCTTCTGTGTGTCTATGTCCTGTCCAACCGTCTGGGCAGTTTGAAAGAGGAAATGTTCTAGTGAGCTCACACATTAGGAAGATAGTTGGAAAATGGGAGGAGCTGCTCTTAAAGAGATACTCATTTATTGGTCCTTGAATGGGTGAGCACACACCAACTCTCTGTGATGGATGGGACTCCAGGCCAGTCTCCCATGGCCACCCAGTTTCTGCTTTTCCTTTGATTATAGTAAACATAAGCTGCTGGTTATACTCTTGGACCCTTGGCCTGGGAGTCAAGCAGTTTCTCCCAGGTGACTCCACAGTTCTCTACTCCATTTTATTATGTGTTATTTGAAAGTTTACCTTGTTTTCCTTATTCCTAGTTCTTTTGTGGGTACCTCATTAGTAGTCCTCCAAATACTGTAGAAACTTAGCTACTTAATTGAGATAGCCCAGTAGGGAGGATGACTTTTCTCTGCTCTCTCTTTCATGTCCTGTCTTGGAATTTTGGGGTCAAAGGCCTGTATTTCTCAAGCTTATATTTACTTGTTTCTGAGTACAGTGTGTGGTCACAGAAAAGATCAAAGTTCCACAAATTGATCTATTAGTACCAGGAACCAGGTAAAATTAGTACCAGGTAAAATTATGTTGGCAGTTAGACAAAATAAACTGCACCTAACTCCCAGTCATGAAATATAGTAAAGTTTCAAAAAAAGTTTTCCTATCAACTATATTTTGATGTCACTTAGAATTATAACATCTCACTCATCTTATCTAGTTAACCCCATCATTAAGCAAGTGATACTTACTGTAAACTGATATATGTCTAATTTTGAGGAATTACCCTTCATGCCTTTTGAAGACAGTAATCTTCATCTCTGAAGTGTGAGTATGAGAGATTCCAAATCACTTCTATAGCTCTGTGGCCTTGGGCAAGTCACTTAACCTTTCCAATTCTTGATTTACTCATTAATAAAATAGGGATAACTACACTATTACTGCCTGTCTGGCTATTTTTTTTAACAAGGATTAGAGGATTAAAGGGTATGTACACATAAATACGTGTATACATAGGTACATATAAAATGTGGCATGTAGTTAAAAATGAGCAAATGTGACTTGTAGATGAAAGTTAAAAACAAGTCATAGGTTCATGAAGTTTTCTAGGGCTGCAATTCAGACAACATGATTTTCTCTGCTCTCATTTTACATAGAACTTCTTTTCAGTTTTTAATGCTACACAAATAGCATTAAAATAATGCAAAGAAAAGATTGTGAATACTTTAGGAAGCAATACTATTCCTATAGCTTTATTCATTTAAAGATGGGTAGGACACACCCAATTCTACCTTGGCCTCCGATGTTTTATCTCTCTAGGAGGTGAAAAGGCCACCTATTCTTTGCTGTCCTTCACAAGAATGTATCTGAAGTCAACACATTTATTAGTCCTGTCTCTCTCTAGCCTATCCTTTGCTTGCCACAGCTTTCTGCAGAGCCCCTTTTTAAATCTTCAGAATCTCAAATGCCCAGGCTCTGGTTGGGGGAGTGGGCATTCTCTACTCTGTTGTTCCCTCTGAATCACAAAACTGCTAAGAAGAAACTTTCATCCCTGGATGGTTGCTAGATTATTGTCACTGTTGGAGGATATGAGTGGAAGACTTCACATTCTGTTGTCTTGCTCTATATTTTCTTTGTATTTAAAGAAATTTTTGTTTTCTTCTAATTGACTTGCTGGAGGCAAGGCATATATCTCTTGTGACACCTGTCTGATGATGCATAATTGTTGAAAGATTTCTATAAAATGAGAGTGGCTTTTGGAGACTCAGATTTGATCATCAAAGCTACGATGGAACATTCCAAAAATGTGGATTCTTTAGGGTCCATATTCTGAAGCTAATATCTCGTAAAGAATCGAGTGAACAACAATTAGTGCAGGCAGTGCTAAATGAAGCTGACAGTCTGTTGCACCTTCTGCTACAAGTTTAAAAAGTGTCTCAAACTTTTTTAGTTTCATAGCCAGAGGAATGCTGTGTTTATTTCCAAAGATATATTTTTTCATATGTTTTTAGCTATCTTTGTCATGTATGTGTGGGCTCTAAGTCAGTGATGTAAAATTATGTAAAATGTTTTCTCTAATGGGCTTGTCAATTGTTAACTTCAGTAATGATGATGATGATGATAAAAATAAAGTATCTTCAGTTTTTCTTTAGATAAAGGATATATACTGTTTGATCAGGTGATTTTACTTTTGGGAATATATTTTATAAAAATACAAATATAAGCATGCTTGAACAAATTGTATAAACAAGTTTATTTCAGTGTTGTTCAAAGTATCAAAAACGAGATAGAATGAATGCTTTTTGTTAGAGAAGCGAATAAATTATTCTGTAAATTAGAGCTAACAGATAGCTTGGAGACATACCCCATTAAAGTACTGGAAAGGAAAAAAGCAACATGCAAGAGAGTGCTTATATGATCCTTATTTCAAAAATGAATGATGATTTTTAAAAATTCTGTATAAATGTGAACACACACACACATAGACATACTCATATGATCTGTAATGGATTTTGATCAGGGAGAAAAATATGAATGTATATATAAGAAGCTGTTAGTATGCTTTACCTTTGGGGGTCATCATATGTAAGTAGATGAAAGAGCTTAGAATAAATAAATAAAATAGGAAAACTAAATTAAAAAAATTATGATGGGAAAAAATAAAACCAAAACATTTTAGAACTTAGGTAATAAAAGACTGTATTTAATCCTGAAACTAACAAGCAAGTGCAAACAATGTTTGTCTGTGATTTTTGACATTTGGTAGCACTGTTGAGAAACACTGAGTTAAAGTCAGGTCCAATGATAGGTCCAGAGTGGTCACTCCACTTGTTCCTTTACAAAGCGGCAAGGTCTCTGTTCCTCACATTGCCACTATTGCCCGAGGGGCAGGAAAACCAAGACAGCCATGATTAAGGAAAATAAATGAAGAAGAGCTTATCTTACAACTCCGAGTTCCCATCTGAGAGCCTTCTGTGGCCGCTGCTGAAGTTAAAAATAACTCTAAGTTACTAGGAAAGTGGCAGCCATTACCAGAGCCTTCCAGAGCAGGAGCCTTATGGAATAAGAAACATCAGTTTTATGGCTCATTAGAGGAAGAACTCTTGTGTTGGTTGCTTTGGTAATTTGGGGGAGAGTAGAGGTGAGGGGACAAGATAGCCTTTTAGGCTCCATTCCATTTCAGATATTCTTTTTTTTTTTTTTTTTTTTTGTCCATTTTTTATTTTTTTTATTTTTTTTATTATACTTCAGGGTTTTAGGGTACATGTGCACAATGTGCAGGTTTGTTACATATGTATCCATGTGCCATGTTGATTTCCTGCACCCATTAACTCGTCATTTAGCATTAGATGTATCTCCTAATGCTGTCCCTCCCCCCTCCCCCCACCCCACAACAGTCCCCAGAGTGTGATGTTCCCCTTCCTGTGTCCATGAGTTCTCATTGTTCAATTCCCACCTATGAGTGAGAACATGCGGTGTTTGGTTTTTTGTCCTTGCGATAGTTTACTGAGAATGATGTTTTCCAGTTTCATCCATGTCCCTACAAAGGACACGAACTCATCATTTTTTATGGCTGCATAGTATTCCATGGTGTATATGTGCCACATTTTCTTAATCCAGTCTATCGTTGTTGGACATTTGGGTTGGTTCCAACTCTTTGCTATTGTGAATAGTGCTGCAATAAACATACGTGTGCATGTGTCTTTATAGCAGCATGATTTATAGTCCTTTGGGTATATACCCAGTAATGGGATGGCTGGGTCAAATGGTATTTCTAGTTCGAGATCCCTGAGGAATCGCCACACTGACTTCCACAATGGTTGAACTAGTTTACAGTCCCACCCACAGTGTAAAAGTGTTCCTACTTCTCCACATCCTCTCCAGCACCTGTTGTTTCCTGATTTTTTAATGATGGCCATTCTAACTGGTGTGAGATGGTATCTCACTGTGGTTTTGATTTGCATTTCTCTGATGGCCAGTGATGATGAGCATTTCTTCATGTGTTTTTTGGCTGCATAAATGTCTTCTTTTGAGAAGTGTCTGTTCATGTCCTCTGCCCACTTTTTGATGGGGTTGTTTGTTTTTTTCTTGTAAATTTGTTTGAGTTCATTGTAGATTCTGGATATTAGCCCTTTGTCAGATGAGTAGGTTGCAAAAATTTTCTCCCATTCTGTAGGTTGCCTGTTCACTCTGATG
>NW_026654065.1:0-9956 GCF_009828535.3 Hylobates moloch
TATACTTCTTTTTCTACTGTAGTCCCTTTAGGGCCCCAAATATCCACCTGAAGTTTCAACAGAAATAGTACTTCAGAACTGCTCAATCAAAAGTAAAGTTCAACTGTTAGTTGAATGCACAGAACAGAAAGAAGTTTCACACAAAATTTCTGTGTAGTTTTTATTTGAAGATATTGCCTTTTCCACTATAGGCCCCTTAGGGCTCTGGATGTCCACATGCAGTTTCTACAAAAAGAGTGTTTCAGAACTGCTCAATCAAAAGTAAGGTTCAACTCTGATGGTTGAATGCACAAAACAGAAAGGAGTTTCACAGAATGCTTCTGTGTAGTTTTTATTTGAAGATATTTCTATTTCCACTATAGGCCCCTTAGCCCTCCGAATGGACACTTGCAGTTTCTACAGAGTGTTTCAGAACTGCTCAATCAAAAGTAAAGTTCAACCCTGTTAGTTGAATGCACAGAACAGAAAGAAGTTTCGCAGAATGCTTCTGTGGTTTTTTTATTTGAAGATATTCCTTTTTTCACTGTAGGCCCCTTAGAGCTAAGAAAGTCGACTTGCAGTTTCTACAGAAAGGGTGTTTCAGAACTCCTCAATCAAAGGTAAGCTTCAACTCGGTTAGTTGAATGCATAGAACAGAAAGAAATTTCCCATAATGCTTCTGAATAGTTTTATTAGAAGATAGTCCTTTTTCTCAATCAAAAGTAAGGTTCAACTCTGTTAGTTGAATTCACAGAACAGAAACAAGTTTCACAGAATGCTTCTGTGTAGTTTTAATTTGAAGATATTCCTTTCACAGTATAGGCCCCTTAGCGTTCCTAATGTCCACATGCAGTTTCTATAGAAAGAGTGTTTCAGAACTGTTCAATCAAAAGTATGTTTCAACTCTGTTAGTTGAATGCACAGAACAGAAAGAAGTTTCGCAGAATGTTTCTGTGTAGTTTTTATTTGAAGATAGTCCTTTTTCCATTTTAGGCCCCTTAGCACTCTGAATGTCCACCTGCAGTTTCTACAGAAAGAGTGTTTCAGAACTGCTCAATCAAAAGCAAGTTTCAACTCTTTTAGTTAAATGTACAGAACAGAAAGGAGTTTCACAGAATGCTTCTGTGTACTTTTTATTTGAAGATATTCCTTTTTCCACTGTAGGACCCCTAGCTCTCCGAATGTCCACTTGCACTTTGTACAGAAAGAGTGTTTCAGAACTGCTCAATCAAAAGTAAGCTTCAACTCTTTTAGTTGAATGCACAGAACAGAAAGAAGTTTCACAGAATGCTTCTGTGTAGTTTTTATTTGAACATATTTCTTTTTCCAGTATAGGCCCCTTAGCGCTCCGAATGTTCACTTCCAGTTTCTACAGAAAGAGTGTTTCAGAACTGCTCAATCAAAAGTAAGTTTCTATTCTTTTAGTTGAATGCACAGAACATAAAGTAGCCTCACAGAATGCTTCTGTGTAGTTTTTATTTGAAGATATTCCTTTTCCCACTATAGGCCCCTTAGCCCTCCGAATGTCCACATGCAGTTTCTACCGAGAGAGTGTTTCAGAACTACTCAATCAAAAGTAAGCTTCAAATCTGTTAGTTGAATGCACTGAACAGAAATAAGATTCACAGAATGCTTCTGTATAGTTTTTATTAGAAGTTCCTCCTTTTTCCTCTTTAGGCCCCTTAGTTCTCCGATTATCCACCTGCAGTTTCTACAGAAAGAGGGTTTCAGAACTACTCAAACAAAAGTAAGCTTCATCTCCGTTAGTTGAATTCACCGAACAGAAAGAAGATTCACAGAATGCTTCTGTGTAGTTTTTATTTGAAGATATTCCTTTTTCCACCATAGGCCCCTAATCGCTCAGAATGTCCACTTGCAGTTTCTCCAGAAAGAGTCTTTCCGTACTGCTCAATCAAAAGTATGCTTCAACTGTGTTAGTTGAATTCATAGAGGAGAAAGAAGATTCGCCGGATGCTTCTGAGGAGTTTTTATTTGAAGATACACCTTTTTCCACTATAGGACCCTAAGCGCTCCAGATGTCCACTTGCAGTTTCTACAGAAAGAGTGTTTCAGAACTGCTCACTCAAAAGTAAGGTTGAATTCTGTTAGTTGAAAGCTCAGAACAGAAAAAAGTTTCACAGAATGCTTCTGTGTAGTTTTTATTTGAAGATATTCCGTTTTCCACTACAGGCCCTTTTGCGCACAGATTGTCCACTTGCAGTTTGCACAGAAAGATTGTTTCAGAACAGCACAATCAAAAATAAGGTTCAACTCTGTTAGCTCAGTGCACAGAACAGAAAGAAGATTCACAGAATGCTTCTGTGTAGTTTTAATTTGAAGATATTCCTTTTACAATATAGGCCCCTTAGCTTTCCAAATGTCCACTTGCAATTTCTCCAGAAAGAGAGTTTCAGAACTGCTCAATCAAAAGTAATCTTCCACTCTGTTAGTTGAAGGCACAAAACAGAAAGAAGTTTCACAGAATGCTTCTGTGTAATTATATGAAGATATTCCTTTTTCCCCTACAGGCACCTTAGCGCACCGAATGTCCACTTGCAGTTTCTACAGAAAGAGTGTTTTAGAACTCCTCAATCAAAAGTAGGGTTCAACTCTATTAATTGAATGCACAGAACAGAAACAAGTTTCACAGAATGCTTCTGTGTAGTTTTTAATTGAAGATACTTCTTGTTCCACTATAGGCCCCTAAGCTCTCTGAATGTCCACATGCAGTTTCTTCAGAGAGAGTGTTTCAGAACGACTCAATCAATAGGAAGCTTCAACTCTGTTGATTGAATGCACAGAACAGAAAGAAGTTTCACAAAATGCTTCTGTGTAGTTTTTACTTGAAGATAATCCTTTTTCCACTATAGGCCCGTAAGCGCTCCGAATGTCCACATGCAGTTTCTTCAGAGAGAGTGTTTCAGAACTACTCAATCAATAGTAAGATTCACCTCTGTACGTTGTATGAACAGAAGAGAAAGAAGTTACACAGAATGCTTCTGTGTAGTTTTTATTTGAAGATATTCCTTTTTCCAATGTAGGCCCCTTAGCGCTCAGAATGTCTGCTTGCAGTTTCTACAGAAAGAGTGTTTCAGAACTGCTCAATCAAAAGTAAGCTTCAACTCTGTTAGACGAATGACCAGAACAGAAAGAAGTTTCACAGAATGCTTCTGTGTAGTTTTCATTTGAAGATACTTCTTTTTCCACTGTTGGCCGTTTAGCGCCCCAAATATCCACTTGCAGTTTCAACAGAAATAGTATTTCAGAACTGTTCAATCAAAAGTAAAGTTCAACCCTGTTAGTTGAATGCACAGAACAGAAAGAAGTTTCACAGAAAGCTACTGTGTAGTTTTTATTTGAAGATACTGCCTTTTCCACTATAGGCCCCTTAGGGCTCGGGATGTCAACATGCCGGTTCTACAGAAAGAGTGCTTCAGAACTGCTCAATCAAAAGTAAGGTTCAACTCTGTTAGTTGAATGCACAGAACAGAAACAAGTTTCACAGAATGTTTCTGTGTAGTGTTTAGTTGAAGATATTTCTATTTCCACTATAGGCCACTTAGCGCTCCGAATGTCCACTTGCAGTTTCTACAGAGCGTTTCAGAACTACTCAATGAAAAGTAACGTTCAACTCTGTTAGTTGAATACACAGAAAAGAAAGATGTTTCGCAGAATGCTTCTGTGGAATTTTTATTTGAAGATATCCCTTTTTTCACGATAGGCCCCGTAGAACTCCGAATGTCCACTTGCAGTTTCTACAGAAAGAGTGTTTCAGAACTGCTCAATCAAAAGTGAGGTTCAACTCAAGTTAGTTGAATGCACAGAACAGAAAGAAGTTTCACAGAATGCTTCTTTGTAGTTTATATTTGAAGATATTCCTTTTTCCACTGAAGGCCCCTTAGCCCTCCGAATGTCCACACGCAGTCTCTACAGAGAGAGTGTTTCACAACTGCTCAATCAAAAGTAAGCTTCAACTCTGTTAGTTGAATGCACAGAACAGAAAGAAGTTTCACAGAATGCTTCTGTGTAGTTTTTATTTGAAGATATAACTTTTTCCAGTATAGGCCCCTTAGCGCTCCAAATGTCCAATTGCAGTTTCTACAGAAAGACTGTTTCAGTACTGCTCAATCAAAAGTATGCTTCAACCCTGTTAGTTGAATTCATAGAAGAGAAAGAAGACTCGCCGAATGCTTCTGTGTAGTTTTTATTTGAAGATACTCCTTTTTCCACTATAGGCCCCTAAGCACTCCGAATGTCCACATGCGGTTTCTACAGAAAGAGTGTTTCAGAACTGCACACTCAAAAGTAAGGTTGAACTGTTAGTTGAAAGCACAGAACAGAAAAAACTTTCACAGAATGCTTCTGTGTAGTTTTTATTTGAAGATAATACTTTTTCCACTACATGCCCATTAGCGCACAGGTTGTCCACTTCCGGTTTGCACAGAAAGATTGTTTCAGAACTGCTCAATCAAAAACAAGATTCAACTCCGTTAGTTGAGTTCATAGAACAGAAAGAAGTTTCACATAATGCTTCCGTGTAGTTTTAATTTGAAGATATTCCTTTTACAATATAGGCCCCTTTGCGCTCCTAATGTCCACCTGCAGTTTCTACAGAAAGAGTGTTTCAGAACTGCTCAATCCAAACAAGGTTCAACTCTGTTAATTGAATGCACAGAACAGAAAGAAGTTTCACAGAATGCTTCTGTGAAATTTTTATTTGAAGATATTGCATTTTCCACTATAGGCCACTTAGCACTCTGAATACCCACTTGCAGTTTCTACAGAAAGAGTGTTTCAGAACTGCTCAATTAAAAATAAGGTACAACACTGTTAGATGAATGCACAGAAAAGGAAGAAATTTCACACAATGCTTCTGTGTAGTTTTCATTTGAAGATACACCTTTTTCCAGTGTAGGCCCTTAGCCCCCAAAATATCCACTTGCACTTTCATCAGAAATAGTATTTCAGAACTGCTCAATCAAAAGTAAAGTTCAATTCTGTTACTTGAATGCACAGAACAGAAAGAACTTTCACAGAAAGATTCTGTGTAGTTTTTATTTGAAGATACTTCCTTTTCCACTATAGGCCCTTTTGGGCTCTGAATGTCCACATGCAGTTTGAACAGAAAAAGTGTTTCAGAACTGCTCAATCAAAAGTAATATTCAACTCTGTTTGTTGAATGCAGAGAACAGAAAGAAGTTTCACAGAATGTTTCTCTGTAGTTTTTATTTGAAGATATTTCAATTTCCACTATAGGCCCCTTAGCGCTCCGAACGTCCACTTGCAGTTTCTACAGAGTGTTTCAGAACTGCTCAATCAAAAGTAAGGTTCAACTCTGTTAGTTGTATACACAGAACAGAAAGAATTTTGGCAGAATGCTTGTGTGGAATTTTTATTTGAAGATATTTTTTTTTTCACTATAGAACCCTTAGAGCTCCGAATGTCCACTTGCAGTTTCTACAGAAAAAGTGTTTCAGAACTGCTCAATCAAAAGTGAGGTTCAACTCAGTTAGTTGAATGCACAGAACAGAAAGAAGTTTCACAGAATTCTTCTTTGTAGTTTATATTTGAAGATATTCCTTTTTCCACTGAAGGCTCCTTAGCGCTCCGAATGTCCACATGCAGTCTCTACAGAGAGAGTGTTTCAGAACTGCTCAATCAAAAGAAAGCTTCAACTCTGTTAGTTGAATGCACAGAACAGAAAGAAGTTTCACAGAATATTTCTGTGTAGTTTTTATTTGAACATATTTCTTTTTCCAGTATAGGCCCCTTAGCACTCCGAATGTCCACTAGCAGTTTCTACAGAAAGAATGTTTCAGAACTGCTCAATCAAAAGTAAGTTTCAATTCTTTCAGTTGAATGCACAGAACATAAAGTAGATTCACAGAATTCTTCTGTGTAGTTTCTATTTGATGATATTCCTTTTCCCACTATAGTCCCCTTAGCCCTCCGAATTTCCACATGCAGTTTCTACAGAGAGAGTGTTTCAGAACAACTCAATCAAAAGTAAGCTTCAACTCTGTTAGTTGAATGCACTGGACAGAAAGAAGATTCACAGCATGCTTCTGTGTGGTTTTTATTTGAAGATATTCCTTTTTCCACTATAGGCCCCTTAGCGCTCAGAATGTCCACTTGCAGTTTCTACAGAAAGAGTGTTTCAGTACTCCTCAATCAAAAGTATGCTTCAACTCTGTTAGTTGAATTCATAGAAGAGAAAGAAGATTCGCCGAATGCTTCTGTGTAGTTTATATTTGAAGATATTCCTTTTTCCAATATAGGCCCCTAAGCGCTCCAAATGACAACATGCAGTTTATACAGAAAGAGTGTTTCAGAACTGCTCACTCAAAAGTAAGGTTGAACTGTTAGTTGTAAGACCAGAACAGAAAAAATTTTCCCACAATGCTTCTGTGTAGTTTTTATTTGAAGATAATACTTTTTCCACTACATGCCCATTAGCGCACAGATTGTCCACTTGCGGTTTCTACAGAAAGATTGATTCAGAACTGCTCAATCAAAAACAAGATTCAACTCTGGTAGTTGAGTTCACAGAACAGAAAGAAGTTTCACAAAATGCTTCTGTGTAGTTTTAATTTGAAGATATTCCTTTTACAGTATAGGCCCCTTAGTGCTCTTAATATCCACATGCAGTTTCTATAGAAAGAGTGTTTCAGAACTGCTCAATCAATAGGAAGCTTCGAATCTGTTGATTGAATGCACAGAAAAGAAAGAAGTTTCACAGAATGCTTCTGTGTAGTTTCATTTGAAGATATTACTTTTTCCACTGTAAGACCCTTAGCCTTCCGAATTTCCACATGCAGTTTCTACAGAGAGAGTGTTTCAGAACTACTCAATCAATAGTAAGATTCATCTCTATACGTTGAATAAACAGAACAGAAAGAAGTTACACAGAATGCTTCTGTGTAGATTTTATTTGAAGATATTTCTTTTTCCGCTGTAGGCCCATTAGCGCTCAGAATGTCCACTTGCAGTTTCTACAGAAACAGTGTTTCAGAACTGCTCAATAAAAAGTAAAGTTCAACTCTGTTAGACGAATGACCAGAACAGAAAGAAGCTTCACAGAATGCTTCTGTGTAGTTTTTATTTGAAGATATTGCATTTTCCACTATAGGCCACTTAGCACTCTGAATATCCACTTACAGTTTCTACAGAAAGAGTGTTTCAGAACTGCTCAATTAAAAGCAAGGTTCAATTCTGTTTGTTGAATGCACAGAAAAGAAAGAAGTTTCACAAAATGCTTCTGTGTAGTTTTCATTTGAAGATACAGCTTTTTCCACTGTAGGCCGTTCAGCGCCCCAAATATCCACTGGCAGTTTCAACAGAAATAGAATTTCAGCACTGATCAATCAAAAGTAAAGTTCAACACTGTTAGTTGAATGCACCGAACAGAAAGTAGTTTCACAGAAAGCTTCTGTGTAGTTTTTATTTGAAGATATTGCCTTTTCCGCAATAGGCCCCATAGTGCTATGAATATCCACTTGCAGTTTCTACAGAAAGAGTGTTTCAGAACTGCTCAATCAAAAGTAAGGTTCAACTCTGTTACCTGAATGCACAGAACAGAAAGAAGTTTCACAGAATGCTTCTGTGTAGTTTTTATTTTAACATATTTCTTTTTCCACTATAGGCCCCTTAGCCCTCCGAATGTCCACATGCAGTCTCTACAGAGTGTTTCAGAACGACTCAATCAAAAGTTAGCTTCAACTCTGTTAGTTGAATTCATAGAAGAGAAAGAAGTTTCGGCGAATGCTTCTGTGTAGTTTCTTTGAAGATATTCCGTTTTCCACTATAGGCCCCTAAGCGCTCGGAATGTCCACTTGCAGTTTCTTCAGAAAGAGTGTTTCAGAACTACTCAATCAAAAGTAAGGTTGAACACTGTTAGTTGAAAGCAGAGAACAGAAAAAAGTTTCACAGAATGCTTCTGTGTGGTTTTTATTTGAAGTTATTCCTTTTACCACTACAGGCCCCTTAGGAACAGATTGTCCACTTGCGGTTTGTACAGAAAGATGGTTTCAGAACTGCTCAATCAAAAATAAGATTCAACTCTGTTATTTGAGTGCACAGAACAGAAAGAAGTTTCACAGAATGCTTCCGTGTAGTTTTAATTTGAAGATATTCGTTTTACACTATAGGCCCCTTAGCGCTCCTAATGTCCATGTGCAGTTCCTTTAGTAAGAGTGTTTCAGATCTGCTCAATCAAAAGTAAGGTTCAACACTGTTAGTTGAATACACAGAACAGAAAGAAGTTTCGCAGAATGCTTCTGTGTAGTTTTTACTTGAAGATAGTCCTTTTTCCATTTTAGCCCCCTAAGCGCTCCGAATGTACATTTTCAGTTTCTACAGAAAGAGGGTTTCAGAACTGCTCACTCAAAAGTAAGGTTGAACTCTGTTAGTTGAAGGCACAAAACAGAAAGAAGTTTCACATAATGCTTCTGTGTAATTATATGAAGATATTCGTTTTTCCCCTACAGGCACCTTAGCGCACAGAATGTCCACTTGCAGTTTCTACAGAAGGAGTGTTTCAGAAATGCTAAATCAAAAGTACGGTTCAACTCTGTTAGCTGAATGCACAGAAGAGAAAGAAGTTTCACAGAATGCTTCTATGTAGTTTTTATTTGAAGATATTCCTTTCCCACTATAGGCCCCTTACCGCTCCGGTTGTACACTTGCAGTTTTTACAGAAAGAGTGTTTCAGAACTGCTCAATCAAAAGTGTCGTTCAACTCTGTTAGTTGAATGAAGAGAAGAGAAAGAAGTTTCACTGAATGCTTCTGTGTAGTTTTTATTTAAAGATATTCCTTTTTCCACTATAGGCCCCTTAGCGCTCCTAGTGTCCACTTGCAGTTTCTACAGAAAGAATGTTTCAGAACTCCTCAATCAAAAGTAAGCTTTACTCGGTTAGTTGAATGCACAGAACAGAAAGAAGTTTCGCAGAATGCTTCTCTATAGTTTTTATTAGAAGATACTCCTTTTTCCTCTTTAAGCCCCTTAGTTCTCCGAATATTCACTTGCAGTTTCTACAGAAAGAGTGTTTCAGTACTGCTCAATTAAGGTAAGGTTCAACCCTGTTAGTTGAATTCACAGAACAGAAACAATCTCACAGAATTCTTCTGTGTAGTTTTAATTTGAAGATGTTCCTTTTACACTATAGGCCCCTTAGCGGTCCTAAGTTCCACATGCAGTTTCTACAGAAAGAGTGTTTCAGAAGTGCTCAATACAAAGTATGGTTCAACTCTGTTAGTTGGATGCACAGAACACAAAGAAGTTTCACAGAATGCTTCTGTGTAGTTTTTAATTGAAGAAAATACTTGCTCCACTATAGGCTCTTAGGGCTCCGAATGTCCACATGCAGTTTCTTCAGAGAGAGTGTTTCAGAACTACTCAATCAATAGGAAGCTTCAACTCTGTTGATTGAATGCATAGAATAGAAAGAAGTTTCACAGAATGCTTCTGTGTACTTTTTATTTGAAAATATTCCTTTTTCCACTGTAGGACCCTTAGCCCTCTGAATTTCCACGTGCAGTTTCTACAGAGAGAGTGTTTCAGAACTACTCAATCAATAGTAAGATTCATATCTGTACTTTGAATGAACAGAACAGAAAGAAGTTACACAGAATGCTTCTGTGTAGTTTTTATTTGAATATATTCCTTTCTCCACTGTATGCCCCTTAGCGCTCAGAATGTCCAGTTGCAGTTTCTCCAGCAAGAGTGTTTCAGTACTGCTCAATCAAAAGTATGCTTCAACCCTGTTAGTTGAATTCATAGAAGAGAAAGAAGATTCGCCGAATGCTTCTGTGTAATTTTTATTTGAAGATATTCCTTTTTCCACTATAAGCCCCTAAGTGCTCAGAATGTCCCCTTGCAGTTTCTACAGAAAGAGTGTTTCAGAACTGCTCACTCAAAAGTAAGATTGAATTCTGTTAGTTGAAAGCACAGAACAGAAAAAAGTTTCCCACAATGCTT
>NW_026654066.1:0-4893 GCF_009828535.3 Hylobates moloch
GTTAAGAACGTCAACTCCAGAGTCAGTCAGATGGGTTCTTGATTCTACCATTTAAAGTGTGTGGTCTTGGTCAAATAACTTCTATCTCATTTTCCTCATCTGTAAAATGGGTATGTTAGTTTGAAGGACTAAATGAGGTTTTCATGTAAAATGCTTAGAATAATACCAGACAGTTAGCAACTGATTTATCATCCCATCTAGTGCGACATTAGGCAGGACTACTGTACCTTTTTATTTTTTTTTTAATTTACCCTTAACCTTCATCTATCACTGTCAAGTTTATACTACCAAAAATAATGGCCTTCTAATTAGAGGCTTCAAAGTACCTGTCTGATTGTCTGACTGACCTACTATACCTACTTCCAAGAAGTTCTGTTGAATAATAATACTAGACTACAATATTTGGTCATCTATTATGTGAACTTGTTATTCATTCTCTCTCTTTCTCTCTCTCTCTCTCTCTCTCTCTCTCTCCTGCCTCCCTCCACCCTTCTCTCTCCCTCTGCCAATCCCTAGAACATGTGAATATGTTACTTTACATGGCAAAAGGGCTTTGTTACAGATATGATTAATGTTACAAACCTTGAGATAAGTGCTATGGTTTTAATGTGTCTCTCAAAGTCCATGTGTTGGAAGCTTAATTCTCAGCGCAACAGTGTTTAAACATGGGATCTTCAAGTGGTGATTAATCCATCCATGAGGATTAACGTCATTATCAGAGGAATTGGTTTGGTATAAAAATGAATTCAACTTGCCTTGTGCTAGCATTTCCTATCTCTATATATACCCCTCCCTCCCTCCATTAGTCTCTTTCTCTCTCTTTTTCCGGCTCTCTTGTCCTCTGCCTTCCACCATGGGATAACAGAACAAGAAGGCCCTGACCAGATGAGGCCCCTCAACCTTGAACTTCCCAGCCCTCAGAATTGTAAGAAATAAATATATGCTTTTTTATAAATTACCGTTTCAGGTGTTCTGTTATAGTATCATAAGGTAGACTGAAACAATGAGATTAGCCTAGATTATCTGAGTGAGTCCAATAAAATAACACATCCTTAAAAGTGAGAGAACTCTGTGGGCTGTGATTAGATGTGACCAAAGAAGAATGGTCAGAGATACGCAATATTGATGGCTCTAAACATGACAGAAGGGAGTCATGAACCAAGTAATACAGGTGTCTTCTAGAAGCTGGAGAAGGCAACAAAATAGAATTTCCCCTACAGCTTCCATAAAGGGGTATAGTCCTTGATTTTAGCCTGGTGAAACCCACGTTGAACTTCTGACCTACAGAAATTTCCAGTAGAAAATAATTAGGATGTCTTAACAAATTTCTCTAAGCCTCTGAACCCCTTATCTTTCCATCTCTTTTCAGGAGTATGGATCCAATGGCAACTCAAGATATTCTGACTGCACTAAAAGGAAGTAGAATGAATTCACATTCCCTAAGAAAGAAGCAGGATGGTCTTCTATTTTCTTCTTCTTTCCGTATTCACCTTTAGCCCTATAATTCTCAATCCATTAATGGAACACACCTAACATACAAGTCCAATTTTTTTCACGCCTGATTCTCCCTTTGGAGATGGTCCCTACCTGGTTGTAAAAAGGTCAGCTTGACCAGTATTTATTTTTTTTCTGCCTTTAGGAAATGCCTGTAGTAATTTATTGGGAACTTTTCGTTCCAACTTTGCTCTTCCTCTGGTAGGATGTTCAGCTGAGCTAGAAAGAAAGAGATACCTGGGGAGCAAAATAACTGGGAGATATTTCAATCCACATTTCTTGCTACAAAGGGTCAAAATGCCTGTGTAGCATATTTTAAACACAGCTATGCCTTCTCTTTATTAAACTCAGTTGGAGGGATTATGGAACAGGAATACTCTCTTCATGGGTATCTGCCTGGAAGGCAATACAAACTTCTTCCTCACAAGCAAGGCTAACTGCATATTTAACTGCGGAAAAGACCGAGCTGAACTAAGCATGTCTTAGGGAGACTTCTGAGCAGCAAGCGTAGCTTCTATCACCCTCCCATCTCCCACGCCTTCTCCACATTCTTTCATTTCTTCCCTTTACTTATCCTCTCCCTCTCCCCTTACTTCCCATTCTCTTTCATTCCTCTTTCTCTTCCTTTCTGCATCCTAAGAGATGAAAGGTACTTGTTGCCTAGATGAAAGCTTATAATCGCCATCTACTGGATACAGGATTTAAGTACGGGTTGCAGCACGGTATTTATGAGTATTTGCATGCTTGAATATTGTCTGTCTCTATGAAGTAATTATTTCTCTCTTTGACTGCACAGTTGAAATTGCTTCCTGAAAAAACACAATCTTATGCTGTTTATCAAGGCTTCTTTTTCATAGAATGTGCTTCAGAGTTTTAAAGTTCCAATTACTAAATTATAATTTACTAAGCCCCTCCAGGAGAGGGATTCTGCTCAACTCAACAAGTGCTTGGCACACAGTAAGAATTGGTAAATGCATTTGAAGAAATATTTGAATCAATCCCTTGGCACAGAAACAAAGGCTCTCTTTCTCTGTATATCAATGTCAACTGATTACAACAATAACCACCTAACTAGATTCCCTGAATTGTTGTTTTTTTTTTTTTTTTTTTTTTTTGAGATGGAGTCTTGCTCTGTCGCTCAGGCTGAAGTGCAGTGGTGCCATCTCGGCTCACTGCAACCTCCGTCTCCCAGGTTCAAGCAATTTTCCTGCCTCAGCCTCCCAAGTAGCTGGGATTACAGGCACCCACCCCCACACCCAGCTAATTTTTGTATTTTTAGTAGAGACGGGGTTTCACCATGTTGGCCAGGCTAGTCTCGAACTCCTGACCTAGTGATCTGCCCACCTCCTCCCCCGGCCTCCCAACATGCTGGGATTACAGGCGTGAGCCACTGTGCCCGACCGATTCCCTGCCTTTATTACCCTCCCCTCTAATCTAATCCATTCCACATTTGTTGCATTAATTTTCCTGAAGTTGAAATCTTTCTTGACAACAAGAGCATTTTAAAAAGTATCCAATAACTCCCTGTTTTCCACATAATGAGGTTCAGAGTCATTAGCCTTACTTTCAAATCTCCCACCCTTCAAACTTCATCCTAATTTGCTGACTTTATGTCCTATAGCCCCCTTCACAAACAAAATGATTTATTTGTTCCCAAAATATTCTGTTCATTTCACTGTCTGTGTCTTCTATTCAGAATTCATCTCCCCTTCCTGTTCTGCATCTTGCAAACCTTACCTTGTCTTCAAGTTCCTTCTTGTAAATTTGCGTTCCCTTTTAAACCTTCTTTAGTTGTCTGCAGCATATAAGTTCTCACCTTTAAAGTGACTCTCTTGCTTCTGAACTCCAATATCACTTTCTCTTAATGTTTCTTATCACTTTGCACTTTCTAGTTTGTATTCTAACTATTTAATACATGTTGTATTTATCCTACTAGATTGTGAGCTTTATAATCATGATAGCAAATATTAATACCTATTGAATTTTTATAGGTCAGGGTTACTGAGAGGTACTATAGGACCTAGTACGTAGGAAAGGCTTTATAAATGTTAGCTATGTTAATGTTGCTGTTGTTCATTTTTTTAAAAAGATACTCCTGAGCTTACCCATTGTGCTTTCAAAAATCTTCAGCTTCAACAGGAAGACAGAATCCAACTGTGTTTTCATCACTCAAAACTTTCTTTATGGATTTGTTTTTTGAAAATTCTTAAGAGGTAGGCAACAATCGGAGAGCCAAGCTGTTTATTTGAAACTTCACAGCTGTGTGACCTCAAGCATGTCAATTCCTGTGTGCTTCAGTTTCCTCATCTATAATGTGGGAATAATAATAGTATCTACTTCACAGCATCATTGTGGTTATGTAAGTTAATGGGAATTAAGTGCTTATAACAATGTTTGATACATAGGAATACTGTAAAATTGTTAGCTGTTATTGTTATTAAAGGAACAACAGCACGAAACAGGCACTTTGACATACATTGTCTCATCTAATCCTCAAAACAACTCCTTAAGGTAATAATTACTTTTTGTTTTGCAAACAGGCCAAAGCTCAGGAGAGTTTAACACTCCTCTGAGGGTACACAGTTAGTAGAGTCAGAGCATAATTCTAATCCAGATGAATATGTTGTACCCTAGAAAGCTAAGAAAATACTAATGTTAATGTTCTGAAGAGCTAAGAACATGCATAAATGTAGACATAGGAGGCAACTGTCTATAAAGCGTGATTTGAAAAAGGCCCTGTCACAAAATCCTTCCACTTCCTTCAGTTTCATTCTCTTCCTTCCCTCTCTTTCCAAGGTCTTTAATACTACTGCTATTACTTCATTCTACAGGTTAAGCATTACTCTCTTTAGACTCTTGGAAGGAATAGCATCTCAGCATGAATGAGTTTATCACATTAATACTAATAGGCATTATTTGAAGAAAGGAATCCCCAAATGGGAACCACTTTCCTTAGGGCAGCTCTGGTATAGTGCACTCCATTCAGGAAACCTGATCTAACCTGGGTTCTCCATCTCAATTTGGAAGCAGCAAATTTAGGGTAACTGACATAGGCCTAAAATATCACAGCTTTGCCACTTCCTAGCCATATGACTTTGGGCAAATCACTGATTCTGTTTCCTTATCTATAAAATGAGGCTAACGATATATCTAGTTTAGAGAGTTGTAATGATTAAATGATTTGATGCACACGAAGGGCTTACTGCAGTTCTTGACCCCTGACAAGTATTTAAGTAACATTAGCTGTTTTATTCTAGCTTCTGTTGGCTTCAGCGCAGGACAAGACCTAGCTTCTCACCTGCTCAAAGGGAGCTTTATCAGTGTGGTAAAAAATAATCATAATCATAAGCATACCATTAACATTTATATGGCTTTAAATTTTTTTTTTTTTTTTTTTTT
>NW_026654066.1:4903-9955 GCF_009828535.3 Hylobates moloch
AGACGGAGTTTCACTCTGTTGCCCAGGCTAGAGTGCAGTGGCGCGATCTCGGCTCACTGCGAGCTCCACCTCCCGGGTTCACACCATTCTCCTGCCTCAGCCTCCCGAGTAGCTGGGACTACAGGCGCCTGCCACCACGCCCGGCCAATTTTTTGTATTTTTAGTAGAGATGGGGTTTCACCGTGTTAGCCAAGATAGTCTTGATCTCCTGAACTCGTGATCCGCCTGCCTTGGCCTCCCAAAGTGCTGGGATTACAGGTATGAGCCACCATGCCCGGCCATGGCTTTAAGTTTTTAATAAGGACTTTGTAAATATTTTTGGTATTCCATAATTGAGGTAAACAAATAGCTTATATTCTCTACTTCGTGTATGATGAAACTGAGGCCCTTTGCCAAAGGTTTAATGATTTATCCAAGATCACATCTTCAGTGAGCAAAAGCACAGACTAGGTCTAGGTATTCTGGCTTATGATTTTTCCATTCAACTAAATTAACTCTAAGGGACCTAGAATTGAACTCTCATAATTGTCTAGTTCTTTTGCTCGCAGCCTTTACCTCTTATGTACTTTTTCATCCACTGCTAATGGCCTTCCCTTTTCTTTCCTCAATACAATCACCTTGTTTTTTCTATTTTAAGAAAAAACATAAGTGACTTAGACTTGCCAGTAACTTTTTTAGGTTCAGCATAATGTACAACCACAAATATGATTTAATTCATTGTTATCCGTTTCTTGATCAATTTCAAGTTCCTGATAAATAGCATGCACACCATGCATACAGAAGTGTATTTCACCAATGAGGAAATAGAAAGCCTGTCCAGGAAGGAAATGGCCCGTAATTTTCAATTGATAAAACTGAGTAGCAGAGAATGACTAAAAAGTAAAGGTTTTCCATTGTCTGCTAGCTTTTTTTTTCCCCCTGGTTTTCTTTTTCTCTTTCACGTTTTTTTCATTTTCTTTCATTTGTTCTTTTTACTCTCAAAACACCAGATTAGGAAAGAAAGTCAGGGCAAGCCTTGGGTTTCAGTTGTCCTGTTAATAGCATCTGGGCCTTGTTACATGGTTTTCCTTTATGGCATATAGAATCATATTGCAATGTAGTAGGGTCACAGTACTATTTTTTCCTTAATTTTTTATTTTCTTCGAGGTGAGGTCAGGAGTAGTGATAAGTAATTCACATAGGAAAGAGCCAAAGAAAGAAAACTTTCAGATCATCAATTATCAAGAAGGAGGGAAATAGAGAGAATATGATCATTTTCTTTCTCCCACTTTCCCCTACATCAGTGGAATTAAAGCAGGCAGACGTTGTCCTTCACTGGTCTCTGCTAGACAGATTTCATGACTGTACTACTTTGCTATGTCTCACTTTCATCAACTAACCAACATTAATCAAACTTTTGGAAGCATCCTTATCAGTGCTGCATAATGCAGCTCTGTGACTTACTGATTCTTTCAGCTCCTGTTTGCCTCTTGCTTGGCTTTCATGTAGGGGAGCAGAGGCGGGTCACTCTAGGAGATACGAGTAGTCCCTTCAGCTCCCATGTATTGCTGTCACTCCACCCTGCTGCCTGTCCCCACATACCTGCAAGATGTGTTTCTATTAACCAACACTGAGATAGTAATTGATTTGCAGGAGCCCATTCTTCAGTTCCATTTAGGTCACCTAATCTGTTTGCTGCTCACTGTCCAAGGGAATTAATTTAACATACACAAGTGTGACAAACTCTCCAACATTCAATATAGTTACCAACTGTCTTGAAGTTTCTGGGGCATTCAGTCTTTGGCTACCCAAGGAGACCCAAGAACGATGAGAGAACTCTTCCAAGTTGTTTTGTTTTCTCCTTCCCTCTCTCTCATTTTTTTAAAAAATAATCTGATGGGAAATTATTTAATTTGTGCATCTGAGAACTATGCGTTATTATGATCAAAGGGAGATAACACAGAGTTCCGATTTAAATCAAAAGCAAACTCTAAAAACAATTTAATGAATGCCACATTATTATGGAATTATGAACTAAACAGTGTGTGTCTTAACAGTGGCTGGCATATTTCATGCTTTGTGTTTGCTGCAAAAAACATTTTGTAAATCTGTAGCTTTTCCTGATTCCCAAGGTTCTCTACAAAGAATCACGGTGATATACATTTGTAATGTGTCCAATTAGGTTTTCAAATAATATTTTATTTGGAAGATATTCCCAAATTAAATATACACTCTGTCTATGTACGCCTGAGATTCTCAATGCTCCCTTACTGGGCGTTGTTCAAACAACAATCTGTGCATTTTATATGAGGGTGAATGCAATAATGTTCCTTAAGAGAAAAAAATAAAGATGAAACAAATAAATTGTGATTCATTCAGTTCCCTAAAGCAGACACACCATGTTTTGACAGTCCCTGTTTGGCAACATCTGGCATCTCATGTATAGTAAAGAGTAGCAAGATGCATTGTGAATTAGCTTAATGAGGAAATTATATTTGTTTCATTTGCTTGAGACATTTAGCAAAGCCTTCATCTGCATGATTTCGTCAACAAAATTTGAGAAATATACCAGCAATATTTTCATCCCTATTTTTAGGATTCATTTTCCATAGGTCACAAATGAAAAGAAATTTCTTAAACTTAGATGTCATCACACCCACTTTTAAACAACAGAGTAAGAGGCAGGAACCATAGGTTTCTGTTCCAGCCCTGTCAGTTTCCAGCTGTAAGGCCTGGGGCAAGAAAATGTGGCTTTTTTTGCTACAGCCAGTGGCTTCAGTCAAATGCAGAAAACTGATACCTTTTTACTTTCAAATTATACAAAAGCTTTCTTTTAAAAAGTAATTATTGCTCTTTTGTTTTTCCTACTGAATCATTTAAGAGTAAATTGCAAAAATCATGACTCTTCACTTCTAAATATTTCAGTGTGTATTTCCAAAGAACAAGCACAGAATTTTACATAATAATGGTACAATAATCAAATTCAGGACATTTAACATTGTCCCTTTGTCCTTGCCCTTCTTGCTACCTGGAATATCCTTCCTTTCTTCCAACACTCATCTTCCAAGGTCCATTTTCTTCACAAAGCCCTCTCAGATTCCTCAATGCCACACAGAAGAATAATGAAGTTTTAAAATATTGAAGCAAGACAGAGAGTGCACACCTTTGCTTCTGCCATTTTCTAGCTGCATGATTTTAGGAAAATTACCTAATCTCTCCAAGGCTAGGTTTCTTTATCAATTAAATAAAAATAAATATTTACTGACTTAGGCTCACCTGGGGATTAAATGAGATCATGTATATACAATATTTAGCATAGGTACACAATAAATCATACTTCTATATTTTATTACAATTTCTCTTTTCCCTGAAATCATGTAGGAGTGAATACTTCCTACTTTGTATTTCAAGCATTGGTGAAATTATTTATCTCCCTTACTTATCTCCCTTATCTCTGACAATAATCACGTATGAGTCAGAATTTTCTATGTGCAATTGGTAGAAACCCAACTCAAATTGGCTTTAGAAATAAAGGGAATTCATTCATAATTGAAAACTCTAGGAAAATCCAGGGTCTCAAAAATGTCAAAAGGAGTTGGTCTCTATTTTTCTTTCTGCGTATGTATGACTGGGCATGGGGGTTGCCTTCAGTAACTCTATTCCTATATCTGACTAACTACAAATCCAGTGGAATGAAATGGATTTGTTCCAACAGATCCAGCAAAAATTATGGAGTTAAATCCTAGACAAATTTGCCCATCCCTCAACTAAATATCTATGATTTAGGTGGCAGTGATTCTGGTTGGTCAGATCTGGGTCACATGACAACCCTGCTTGTTTCAGAGTGATGTCATCCCTGCCGGACCCACATAGACAGAGAGTGAAAACGGGATGTTTACCAGAAAAAAATCAATATGTGGTGACTATAAAAAGAAGGAATAGATGTTGGTAAAAAAAAATATATATATATATATTATGTCATTTTGTAAGCCATACCCTACCTTATAAATACGGAAGATATCATAGCCAATATCCTTAGTCTCCTGCAATCAGTCTCATCCTAAGTGGCCTTCAAGACCACATACATGCTGAAGTCAATATCCTGTATAACCATGGAGGGAAATACTGCAAAGCAGCTATCCTGAATATCAGATCACATTCAGTTTCCTCATCTTCCACATCTGGTCAAAATGGAGTAACAGAGACCGGATTCACTCTCCTGCCTGAAACAACTAAGAGAGCCAAACAAAATATATGAAATGCAAGTTTTTAAGACACTGGATATCAGGCAAAAAATGACAGTGATCCCTGAAAGACGGAAAATAAATGAGGTGAGCCCTATGATTGTCCAGGTTACTGTCATCAGAGTTTCCAGGCCACAAAATAGGGACATGGAACTCTGGCAGAACATACTCCCTGTGTTGAGGAAAGAAAGCTGAGAGTCCAAGGAGAACAAATTGGTAAAGTCTGCAAAACAAAATACCAGAGAGGAGAGAGCTGCAGAGAAATAACTTTGGGGAACTGCAGAAGATACCCTTTGAATATTCAGTAGAGTACTCATCAATGTATGCATATAAGGAAATTACTACAGAAAAAAAGACAGATTAAAAAAAATGGTGTTCATAGATGGCTAGAATTAGTTCCTGTTACTACTAGATTGGAAAACTTCACAATTCAGTCAATAAGGTACTTGTTGACTGAGCTTGACTTATTGACTTATTGAGCTTGCCTCAGTTGTAGGGAATAATGAGACTTGAATCTAGACTACAGACTAAAGGCCACTCTGGTTCCCTAACAAATTTTACAACAAATACATAGAATAATAAAAATCTTTCCAAGTAATTTAATTATGGCCCAGAATAAAGCTTAAGAATATTTATAGAAATTCAAAAATATCCAGCATCCAAAAAGGTAAAATTCACATTTGACATCTAGCCAAAAATTAGCAGTCATGAAAAGAAGAAAATGCATGCCCTAAGAAGAAGTCAACCAATCAAAAGTAATTCAGAATTGAAACAAGTGTTAGAATTAGCATACAGGGATGTTAAAACAGTTGCTATAACTGTATTCCAT
>NW_026654067.1:0-9954 GCF_009828535.3 Hylobates moloch
TTTTTAAACGCACCAATCAGCACTCTGTGAAAGCGGACCAATCAGCACTCTGTAAAATGGACCAATCAGTGCTCTGTAAAATGGACCAATCAGCAGGTCGTGGGCAGGGCCAAATAATGGGATAAAAGCTAGTCACTCAAGCCAGCAGCTGCAATCCACTCAGGTCCCCTCCCATGAAGTGGTTTGTTTATTCTTTCGCTCTTCACAATAAATCTTGCTGCTGCTCAGTCTTTGGGTCCGTACTACCTTTATGATCTGTAACACTCACGGCGAGGGTCTGCAAGAGTCTGGGGCTTCATTCCTGAAGTCAGCGAGACCACATACATATAGGGAAGAAAAAACAACTCCAGAGATTCCATCTTTAAGAGCTGTAACACTAACTGGGAAGGTCTGCCGCTTCACTCCTGAAGTCAGCTAGACCACGAACCCACTGGAAGGAAGAAACTCTGGACACATCTGAACATCTGAAGGAACAAATCCAGACACACCATCTTTAAGAACTGTAACATTCACAGTGGGCTTCATTCTTGAAGTCAGCAAGACCAAGAACCCACTGGAAGGAATCAATTCCAGACACAATATCAGCCAAGGGCAGCCTGTCTGAGTTCTTAATTGAGAAAAAAAAATTTATTTAAGCCACTGTTATTTTATATATATGCAAATCAAAGTAATGAGACACAATTACAATTTATACATACACATACATATTTTATATATATATACCTTTATATACATGAATCAATTCTGTCTGATACACAACCTAATTATAGAATTTGCTAACTGGAAGAAATCTGGAGCTGCATATTAATAATTCAGATATAGATAGCAGGCTGAAAAGCCTTGTTAGTGACAGAGCATTTAGTTAAATAATTGCCTGCTTTGCGTTAGAAAATAGACTATGTGTCAACTGACATTGTAGTATTAAAGGAGATTGTAAGAAAAATTCATGATGTTTACATACGCCAGCCTCTTTCTTGCTATTTTTAGCAAAGTTCTTGCCTGACATAGTTGAACTCAGACTAGAACTAGCCACTCAAGTAACTCTGTTAAAGAAGCTGGATGGCAGTGGCTCACGCCTGTAGTCCCAGCACTTTGGGAGGCTGAGGCGAGTGGATCATGAGGTCAGGAGTTTGAGACCAGCCTGGCTAATATGGCAAAACCCCGTCTCTACTAAAAATACAAAAATTAGCTGGGCGTGGTGGTGCGGGCCTGTAGTCCCAGCTACTTGGGAGGCTGAGGCAGGAGAATCACTTGAACCCGGGAGGTGGAGGTTGCAGTGAGCCGAGATGGCACCACCGCACTCCAGCGTGGGGTGACAGAGAGAGTATGAAAAAAAAATAAGAAAGGAAGGAAGGAAGGAAGGAAGGAAAGACAGATCTGCTAAAGGAAAAACACTTGCTGATGCTTATGTGTAATTTGACAAAAAAGTCTTGAGATTTGAAACTCTGCAGGTTGAAATGCCAATTGTGTCTGAAAATTTCTAAATGGTGGTTGCAACACAGTTGCTTTAGCAGGAGATAAGACTGAGGCACCAAATTTTTTAGAGCACCTTCCATCAAGTGTTCTCTAGGAGAAAGTGGGAACTAGCTGGGCAGCAAATATCAGAATATGGATTTCTTTCTAATGTAAACGAGATTTTGTATTGCAGTGAATTTTCTGGTTGGTAACTACAGGTAAATTGAAAGCTATTTCCTGTATGCTAACTTTATATTTGGCCAGCTTATATCTTTCTCTTTTTCTTTCCTTACTATCTTTATATTCACTTTTGTTACTTCTTTAACCAAGAGAAGCTTAAAATAATTATTGTTAATTCCTAAGTGTGTATGTGTGTGTGCGTTAAATATATCTTGTTGGTCATTCAAATGCTATAATTTTGTGTAACTTCTAGATTTACTGGATATTGATTAGAGAATGTGATCTGTAACATATTTTACCTTTGGGAATTTGCTGAGATTTTCTTTGTTGCTTTATGTACTCATTCAAAAAATCTGTTGAGATATTAACTTGTGCCAGGTATTGTGTGAGATGCTACGGAAAGGAGGATGAAAATTATATGGTTGCCAACACTGTTTTCTTTGCCTCGTCATGTGGCCTAAATTTTCACCTTTCCCATATGTCTATGAGGGGCACTCCTCTTCATTCTTCAAAATCCATGTAATCTCTAGAGTGTTCTCATTCTTCCAGGTAAAAACCAATAATAATGTTTCAACCTTTGAGGTCTCCATCACACCTTATCCATAGATTTGTTATAATGTCATATTCATTTTCAAATCTTGAGAGTTTAGTAAATACTTCTGAAAAGATGACTATGATTTCAAATGGATCAGATTGCAGTTTAGCAAGAGAAGAAATACATAAACAACCAATGAAAATGTGAGTCTGTTACATGCCAAAACCAAGGTAGATACAAAGTGCTACGTAAATATAGATAAAAGAGAAAACAGAATTGATTCTGCTTGGTTAATGGATACAGAACCTCTCTTCCCAGAGGAAGCAGTATCTAAGCTGGCATTTCCTAGGTGGAAGAGAGGTATATCCTCTGCCAAAGGAATGAAATGAGAAAGATAAACGTCATGCTCATGTTCAAAGGAGATAGGGTAGTTGGGAAAAACTGTGTTTTAGGGATGTTTGAAACGGGTACTAAGCCATGTCTCAAAAGGTATCTCTAAGGAATTTGGAGTTTATCCTATAAACCAAATAGTTCCATAAAAATTGTTTAAGATTAGTTGTTAAACTACATAGGCAAATGAATACTCAAGATTTAGTGTACCTGATTTAGTGTAACTGATTTCACATTGATGCTTTTATAGAGTGTAACACTGTTATATTTTTCCTTCAGTGTGTAGCAGGATTCTGTTTTTTGTTTTTTTTTTTTTTTTTTTTTTGAGACGGAGTCTCGCTCTGTCACCCAGGCTGGAGTGCAGTGGCGCGATCTCTGCTCACTGCAAGCTCTGCCTCCCGGGTTCCCGCCATTCTCCTGCCTCAGCCTCCGGAGTAGCTGGGACTACAGGCGCCCACCACCATGCCTGGCTAATTTTTTGTATTTTTTTAGTAGAGACGGGGTTTCACCGTGGTCTCGATCTCCTGACCTCGTGATCCACCCGCCTCGGCCTCCCAAAGTGCTGGGATTACAGGCGTGAGCCACTGCACCCGGCCAGGATTCTGTTTTTTGTGTGTGTTTAAAAAGTATTAATTTACTGTTAGGCATAGGAATCTGAGTTTCAAACCAGAGCTTAGCTTTAGTGATGATAGAAAATAAGAAGACACATATTGAAAACTGACAAGTTTATGTAATAAAGAATATTGTCGTGCACTCTAGTACATTTAGTGAAGAAGAAAGCCCCTTGTTTTTATTTTAATTTAGTAAAACACTTCAGCTTGTGTCATGTAACTTCACTAAAGTGGATTTGAGTGTGGTGTGTACTTCCCCCTGGGAATCCATCCATAAAATGCATGTTTAATACTTCTTTCCTAGTTTTACAATATGAAGTAGAGAAGTGCATTTTAAAAATCAAAAACATAATATTGCAAAGGATATTTGTTCTGAAACAAATGTACACGAGGAAGACAATTAAAAACATTCCTTCTCTGCCATCTGGGCTGACTTCCTGCCAAAACACAAAATATATGACTTCTCCTTAATGGTTCCCTATCTCAACTACTGATATTTCAGAGCTCTCAAAAGAGCCTCCATATTGTTGATTTTTGCTAATTTATCTTCCATCTTCCATCATTCCTCATAAACAAAAATCTCCTTTCCCTGTGTTTCATTCTCTTACATTCTACTTTGTGAGAGTGGATGTTCCTAATAATGTGATGATTATTATATCAGGATGCTTTCAATTGCAAGAACAGACAATTTGACTTAATAAGGTAACTTGCAATCTCTCATAACCAGAGTTTCAGAGTTTCAGAGTGTGCTCAGTGTCAACAGAGACCTAGGTTCTAATTCTCAGTGGGCTTTGCTATGCTATGGATAGCATATGCAGTGGAGTTGTATTGTTAACTTAGCTGCTAAGTTGGAATTATGTTTCTCAGAATTTCATTCCCTGTATAGCTCTGAGTTATCAAGGGTCACAAGAGTCATTTTGTGTGAGATTTGGAAGGCAGAAATTAAATAGCAGCCAAATTACTTTTATACTTGGAAGGTTGGTTCAGGGGCACCAGGTTCACACATGTCATCACTTATGACTAGTCATTTTGGCATGGAGGCAGGAACAGGCCTTCAGGTGTTTCTCCTCCCCATGGATCCTCAAGGTTCTCTGGCTCCTGGGTCAGATGTTTTTAACTCCTTGATGAAAAATACCATCTTCCACATGGCACCAACATCATTGAATTTAGAAGCAGTGAGAGACCAACAGGAAATCCAGTCCATCTTCATATCTTCTGGCTTTTTCTTTTTATTTCCCACTTCACATTTATCCCCTTCCCAACTGCCTATTCTGCAGACTTCAAGCTCCAGCACCAGATGCGAAATCGATATACTTAAAAGAAACTGTTCAACAAGGTCCCATGATTGCATATAGAGTGTCAAATATCTATTTAAATTATAAGCATATATATAATATATGTTTATCTTATCAAACCAAAATACAGCTTTTCTTTCAACTTAAAATCATTGTAATTGTAATTACAAGTGAAACAAGGGTGGAGGTTACACAAGATTTCTCAAACTGTGTGTTATGCAACTCTAAGGGAGTAATACATGCAAGACTAAGAAGAATATACAATTAATTTTTTATTGGTATTGCAAGAGCCTAAAGGATGCTGGCAAAAACCAAAGAGGTTTGAAGTTAAAAAAGTAGAAGTACTCTGAGGTAAAAGATCAGGTATCATAGAAAACAAGCAGTGTAGTATGGGGGCAAACTCACATGCTCTCGTGAAAAATTGCTTGGGCCTTAATTCTGCCTCCAACTCCAGGGGCTATGTTACCTGGGACACATTATTTAAACTCTCTGAGCCTTAGTTTTCTCATTTTACATATGGAAATAATGAGAATAACTTCTCATTAAACTGTTGTGAAGATCATATGAGATAATACACATGAGATGGAGAAAGTGTTCAATAAATGCCTAGCTATCGTAATTATAACGATGATAGTGATGTTATTAATAACCATAATAACATGTATCCATGATTATGTTGGCTTGAGCAACCCTGAATGTAAGGTTATTGGGAGGACTTCCCAGTATTATTTCAAAAATTAAATTTGAGAAAAGTTAAAACCAGAATTCAAATAAGTAAAAAATTGGAATATAAATTTACTATTTTTTTAAAAAAGATTATTACTTTAGGCTGAATTCATGCTCATGAAGAAGGTAGGGTCTTAATTCTGTAAAAAATAATAATGCTTCTTTAATAAAAAGCACAACAATCCAAGTTGGATGTGGATAGTTTGAGAGTTTAGATAAAAGAAAGTTCTAAAACTCGAAGGTAAGCTTCATATATTTACAAAATCCATTGTTTAATGTTGAACTTAGGCCAGATAAAGTAACATTTTTATCACCCACGTTTTCATGAGTATAAAGCATTTCAAAATAGATGCTAGCTCCTTGCATTTTAGAGAGATCAGAACCTGTATGAACTGTAGAAGAAAAGAGCAAGGAACTTCATGCCAGCTGTTTTTTGATTCAAGATCAGGCTCTGGCGCTTGCTACCAATAACATTGAAGGGAATCATTTAGTATTTCCAGGCCACTTTCTGCTTCACTGTGAAATAAAAAGATAACAGATTCTTCACAAGGTTGATGAGAGGACCATACGAACAAATGTATGTGAACTACAAACACTACAGTTATGTAAACTGCAAAGTTAAATCAATATTGTGTACCTATATCTCTCCCACAAGCTGTTGCTGCTGAGGCAACCTTCTACACATAGACTTGTGTGTGGAAGTGGCACAAATAAACGAATCCAAGATGTAATTGTAAAACAGTGGAGGCACAAACAAAAGGTGCTTTATCCAAATATAAAACAAACAAAATGACCTTGAATGTTTATTTATTTATTTATTTTTTATTTTTTTGAAATGGAGTCTGGCTCTGTCACGCAGGCTGGAGTGCAATGGTGCAATCTCAGCTCACTGCAACCTCCGCCTCCTGGATTCAAGTGATTCTCCTGCCTCAGCCCTCGAGTAGCTGGGACTACAGGCATGTGCCACCATGCCCAGCTAATTTTTGTATTTTTAGTAGAGACAGGGTTTCACCATTTTGGCCAGGATGGTTTCCATCTCTTGACCTCAAGATCTGCCCACCTCAGCCTCCCCAAGTGAATGTTTATTTTTAAAGAGACAATGGGTTTATGTAAAGTTGTTATCACATGCTTTCCCATGTTGCCCTTGGGATCAGTTCATGAGACTTAGTTTGAGTAAAGAATATGGAATATTTTCATGAAGAGATGTTTCTCTGTGGAAACCCACTGGACTTCAGGGGTTCAGAATTGCAAGCTTGGTCTTATTAGCTTTATGCTGGAACCAGTAGAGGAAAAATACGGGTTGCAGAAAGAATACAAGACAAGTGTGCTTGAATTTCTGTGGAATTAAAAAAAAAAAAGCTCCTTATTGATTAAACTTCACTCGAGGAACTCTGAAGCTTACATCTTTTGTCCAGATTGTAACAGTAGGAAATAAATAGCTGATGCTTTCTTCTATACTAATAAAGATAATGATCTGTTCCTAAAGTATACCTAAATTTCAGTTTTTAAAAAAAACAAACTTCTCTACCACTATCGTAAGGACGAAGGCACCTGGTATATAGAATAAGCTCCTGTTGAGGCTTTTTTTGTTGATTGAATGTGCAAATTAATAAATGTAATTGGAGAGATAATGGATGTACAAAAAGAAGTTTGGCTAGAGAGATGAAGAAATTTTGGGGTTTTAGGAAGAATGTACTGGTAGGTTGTTTCTTTCCTTTCCTAAACTTGGCCTCAATTTCTCTTTTAATTTCTTCATTGAACCATGTGCTATTTAGTAGTCTGTGGCTTAATATACAAACATTTGGGAATTTTCTAGGTAAATGTTTGTTAGACATTAGTTTGGATGATTTCTATTGACGTGTGTTTATCTTTTATTCTGTTACATTTAATCTGTTATTAAATCCAGCCAGTTTTGTTTTGTTTTGTTTTTTACAGTCAGATATTGAATACTTTGTCCCTGGAAGTTTCAACCAGTACTTGTTATAGTTTTATGTGAAATCCCCTATTTGCCTCCTCATTATACTTACATTTTCCTTTAAAAAGTCAACAAATTCATAATAGCTATTTTAAAGTCCACATCTGCTAATTGCATTATCTCTTTCATTTCTGGATCAGTTTCTTTTGATTAATTATTTTCTTCTTCAGATCACATTTTGTTCTGCCTCTTTGTTTTTTTTTATTGTAAATGAAAAACATTATGGTTGTTATATTGTTGAGTGTCTGGGTTTTAGACATTAATCGAGTATTAAGTTTGTTTTGGCAGAAAGTTAAATTACTTGCGTATCCCCTGTACCCTTTTGAGGCTCTGTTTGTTTGTTTGTTTGTTTTGTCTGTTTGTTTTTTGAGATGCAGTCTTGCTCTGTCGCCCAGGCTGGAGTGCAGTGACACCATCTAGGCTCACTGCAACCTCCATTAAGGCTTATTTTTAAGATCCATTATGGTGAGGCTAGGGTGGCCTTTACTCTAGGACTAAATTAACTCTACTCATAAATTGTGGCCTTTTGAGGTATCTACTGAATTCTTAAAGTTTAAAAAAAAAAAAAAACACACTCCATTCTTACTGGTCAAAAATCAACCACTTCCCAACCCTTTGGGAGCGCTAGTGATTGCTTACTTTATAGCTCCCTGGTAGTTATTCTCAAATATCTCCTTTCCTCAGTTGAAGTTCTTACTCGCCTTGAGGACTCTGTGCACATGAACATGCACAACTATGTATTTGTACAAAGTAAAAAGTGAAAAATAAAAAGGCCAAAGACTCAAAAGGTCTTCTGTACAGGTTTCTAGAGCTCCTTATGTGCCCAACTCTCCTCTCTGACAAACTGCCCTGAGGTTTCTAGACAGTTTTAGTGGACTAGAGCTCCAATCTCTGTCTCTTGGGTGACAGATGGATTGCCATCTAAAAAAAAAGTTGAACTGTATCTCTACCTCAATTCTTTTAAACTTATTTTTATTTGGGGGGGTACCTAGTAGGGGTATATATTTATGGGGTACATGAGATGTTTTGATATAGGCACACAATGTGTAATAAACACATTATGAAGAATGGGGTATCCAACTCCTCAAGCATTTATCTTTTCTGTTACAAACAATCTATTTGCACTGTTTTAGTTATTTTAAAATGTACATTTAAATTATTATTGACTATAGTCACCTTGTGATGCTATCAAATAGTATGTCTTACTCATTCTTTAACTATTTTTTGTACCCATTAACCATGCCCATATTTTCCTGACCCCGCTCCTCTATTTTTCTCAGCCTCTGGTAGCCATCTTTCTACCCTCTATGTTCATAAGTTCAGTTGTTTTGATTTTAAATCCTACAAATAATTGAAAACATGTGATGGTTGTCTTTCTGCACCTGGCTTATTTTAGTGATCAATGATCTCCAGTTCCATCCCTGTTGTTGCAAATGACAGGATTTCTTTCTTTTTTTTTTTTAATGGCTAAATTGTACCTCGATTCTAACACTAAATGAATTTCAGATGAATGAAAATTTAAATGTAAATATATATAAATGTAAATATATACAATTTTAAAAGTAGCAAAAAATGAAAGAAAAATACTTCATACTGTGAAATGTTATTTTGAAACATATTTTAACATGAAAAACTTTAATATACACAAAAGTAGAGAGAATAGAATAATAAACCACTGTGCATCTACATCTCAGCTTCAACACTTTGCAACCTATAACCAATCTTGTTTCAGGTATATTATCCATCAATTTCCAACCCCCATCATATCTCCCACCACATAGAGAACAGATTATTTTGAAGCAAAATCAGAAACCATATAATTTCACCCACAAAATAGTTCAGTTTGTATGTGTAAAATATGAGTATTTATTAAAAATATCAACTCTGAAACTTTAATGTACCTAAAAAAGTAAATGTATCTATTTTACAATTTATTTGCTCAAATCAGGATCCAGACAATGTCATTTGGTTCACATGTCTCTAGTTTCCCCCTCCCTATTTTTTCTCTTGGAATTTACTTATTGAAACAGCTAGGTAATTCACCCTAAAGTGTTTCCTTTTATTTTACAATTTATTGATTACATTCCTGTGATGTTATTCAACTGAATCTTCAGTGCTTTGTATTTTCTGTAAACAGGTAACTACTTCTAGAGCCTTAATCAGTTTCAGGTTGGAATTTTTGGCAAGAAGAGGATATAGTTGGTGTGCTTCACCAGAATGCAAAGAATTCCTGATGTTAAGATTGATACATAGGTTGAACTGTTATTGGTCTAATCCATCCAATATTAAGTCCCTCATCAGCTTTTTACTCAATGGTTTTAATAGCCATAAATCAAAATCGTCTAGATTTATTATTTTATTAAATATTGAAGAATGGTGGTATTCTATTTCTATCATTCCTCCACTTATTATCTGTAAAACTTCTATGAAAAAAAGTTTCCATCCTCAGCTATTTGTTAAGGCTGAGGGACTCTTTGTATCACAGATATGGGATAAAGGCTTATTTCTCCATCCTTGTCACATCTCAGAATAAGAGGTTGCTTCCCTGAAATCCTCCAGAACTGATCAATAAGATTGTAACACTATAATTATAAAATCATACATATTAACACATTGGATGTGCTGTAATCATTGCAGTCATTTTTTCTTTGATGCGCAAATTTTACATTATTTATTGTTACAGCCCTTTCAAATTGGCTCAAGTCATTTTGACATGACCAAATAGTAATTACTAGTTTCCCTGCTTTTCTATTATGAAAACATGTTTTAAACTCATTTCATACATTT